>NW_025940200.1:0-798 GCF_000764305.2 Hyalella azteca
GTCTGTCCGTCTGTCTGTCCGTCTGTCTGTCCGTCTGTCTGTCCGTCCGTCTGTCTGTGACTTCAAGTTTTCGTCGACGAGAAAATGCGCGCTCTGTCACTCACTGCAGTGAGTACTGAATTATATTTTTTTATAGAAATACGTTCAGGTCCATGGCAGCTATTAAGGAGATGCGGCATTTGCATTAATGTTGATATTGAAGATTGATGGATTATTGCCATTGAATGCCTATTACAATCATATTCTCCTCATCTGATTCTAAAATCTCGTGTTGCGGAGCAATAAGAAGGTGTGATGTTTAGTAGTTAAAATACAGATTAAGATTTTTTCGCGACGGTTTTAAAACAAATCGTGTACAAGTACAACAAATCAATTAGACATTTAAAACAAATCGTTTTAAATGTCTCATTGTAAAAATATTTTATGTGAATGTTTAATATCAATAAATTAACTTTATTTAATATCAATAAAGAATATGCTCCAAATGGAAATTTGAAGGGAGTACCGCGTAGAACGAAACGATTCATATAGCCTGTTATTCGAACGTTGACGAAATTTGTTGAAAATGAGTAACAACAATATCAATTTTGCATTAATTAAGAGTAATGGTACGTCGACAGATCTCTTGATGAAAAAGCAAAAAATGAATTACTCAAGAAAGATCTCCGCTGGAGAAATATTTTATTTATTATGTAAATATAAGCATGTCATTGTTCAAACAATAATCAACAGGCGCCTGAGCTTGCCTTATATGGCGACGCTGTGGAAGGTCAGAGGCAGCTGGTGCACCGTTACACT
>NW_025940201.1:0-954 GCF_000764305.2 Hyalella azteca
GTTTATAATTCTTGTATTGCAGGAGAAATTTCGAATTATTCAACCGAGATATTTTATCCGGGAATTCAGATTTTAGAACTGACGTTTAGCCACGTGGCATGCACGTGCTTTTTTAGGTCTCTTTACCGCGTTTTCTTTCTGTGAATTTTATTTTTACGCTGTTTCTAAGCACAAGTTCTTAGCTTTCAGGTTGTAATGGAAAGTATGACTTTATAAGTATAAAACTTCCTTGTTTACATTTCAAATTTTTGAAGAATTCAATTTTAAATTCCAGCAGCAGAAACAATAGAGCAGAACCAATATTTTTGAGATGCAATAAATGTTTGTGTATGAATATAACTTCGAGATTACCATCGAATTTAAATTAAAAATTACAAATAAAGTAAGCTGAAGGGGCCGGAATTAACATCTTATAAGCCTTCTAGTTGTATTCCCGCCACCTGCTGCTCGAGGATTGACTTGGGACCGCCCCAGCTTCTGATAACGCGAACCAGCTGCTGGAGCGTCTCTAAATTTTGCTCGGTGAACAGCCTCAATGGCGGGAGAGTGAGCACGAAGCTGACTACCGGCTCCAAATTTTGCTCGGTGAACAGCCTCAATGCCCGGAGAGTGAGCAAGATGCTGGTGACCGAAAATTAATTTTAGATTTCATGCGAACAAAACAACTATCCTACTCATATGTATGGCACGAGAAGAATTATGATGATATACAACTAAAAATATCAAAATTTAAAGTTACAGCATGAATAAAATTTCATATTATATGCTAAGTTATCACCCAGGCCGATCTGTTCAAAAAACAAATTTGAAAACATTGACAACTTGATAAACCACCATCAAGGTCTCTAAGAGAATGGAAAAGATCCGCCCATATCCACCAGACAAACGATGTTGAAACAACGTTGATTACGACTTGATTTCATTGTAACTTTGTTTTGTTAACGTTATTTCGAC
>NW_025940202.1:0-46958 GCF_000764305.2 Hyalella azteca
GTGAATTTATTGACTCGTATTCCAAGCTTAGTGCATGTTCAAGGAATCATATAGGAACTCGATCAAAGACAGCATTCAATTGACACAAGGGATCGAAATTGCTGATTTATTCTTGAGGTTAGAGAGTTGGTATGTTTGTTTACGTTAAAAAGCAAAACTTTTGTATACTCGTTTTTTTTTATCTCAATTTGAAGGAAATTGAAAACTGAGAGAATGAAAAATTAGTAATTGAGAGTGCATTTTAAATTTGAATGCGAAATCCATGCAATTGCCTTATGTTACTAAAATTTATAATCAAATCAACGAGACGAAAGTTGCATAAAATGGGAATAATTTCTGGTAATACATATGACATTAAAATTTCGTGCTGTCCCAGAAATTCTTAAACCTGTTTTTGCGATGTATTAACAAGGAAATTTGTTACTTATATGAAATGTATGCATGTATTTAGTCAACTTGCAGTGCAGTGCGGCATGGTCGGTCAGAGCGTCACGATCAGATTTTTGATAACCTAGCGTTCACATTTTAATAAATTGGCGCCTTATTCTTTTGTTATCAACGTTCTCGATAAATTAAGGTTAACAGAAGGATACTCTGATCTTTGATTGATTCTAACTAACGTAAATTGAGCTTTGGAAAAGGTTCGAAGATGTAGCTTTCAATAACCTTTTTTCGCAAACAGAATAAACTGCTTTAAAGACATTCACTCGATGAATGTATAAACATTTTTCTACCGTTCACTTTGAGAAATGAAATTTAGTGCTAAATGATCCTTCTGTCGCTCATTATTACTCGAGGACTTTTACTAAAGTGATCATCAACGTCATACTCCAACGATTTTAGAATTAGAATAATTTTTTTTGAATAACTGAAGAGAAATTAAAAAAATACAAAATTGTAACCCTAAAAATAACTTTGAACCGGTCATGGCTTACAAAGGCCGGATCCCTTGTGAATCAAGTCACGAAAAATTCAAGAATCGGCAACAGGCCATGGGCCTATTTCTTCAGTATCGTATCGACACTTCTATTCTATTCTATTACATTTCACTTGTAACTCTCATCATCCGTCAATGTTCTGGGTTCCGTGCTCAGATCCGCTGTTCTGCGAGCTGTGGAGCAGCCATGCAAGACTGTCTTGGGTTCTGCTACTCGGCGTCGAACGCGTCGTGCGTGTTGCACAGTAAGTCTCTCACATTCCCATTACTTGACTTTTCATTCAAATTGGTTCTTCTTGCTGCTAGGAAAATTTGTTCGAGCCTGATATAGTTAATTGCACTATTATCGTCTGCAAAGCACAAGTTCGCCAAGAATTTAAAAGCAAAGGGAGTGCCAAGTTGATTCACCCTATCATCATAAAAATGTTAGGAGACCAATTTTATTATCACTTACAAAATTTTTAGAGAAAACAAGTACAATCAACATTAAAAATTCAGAAATACACGTGAAATATTAGAACCTTAATAAAGAGAAAATGACAACAGAAAATCTATGAGTTCACAGTTTTAGAGAGATAACAACTTTTTGCATTATTGACACGTTGTAGTTATTATTGTCTCAATAACGCGTTTAGTTATTATTATTATCCCCCCCCCCTTGCATTGTACATCAATAAGTTTCCATATTCCGTTGATTTTTTCTCGTACCATAGGTTGTATTTTTTCGTGAATATTTGAATTTTAATATTTTTTGTATTTCGGGTGAACTGTTCACTCCAACGTCACTGACACACTGTGCGGATAGGAGGGAGCTACGGTAAAACTAGAGGGTACCAAAGACCTTTTAGTTAATATAAGGATTTTTTAATACTGGAATGGTATTGAACTGTCTTGAAACGAATAATTTCTTGATTTCATGGTAATTACATGTTCCAAAAATCATTTAAAATACTTTGTTATATCTCATCAATTTAATGAGGTACATGAAAGTTATTATTCCCATAACCAAGCTGCGCACGATCGCCAATTCGCTGCGACTCAGAAAGGCAAGCACGGGTTATTCATGCTAATCCACGAATAAACCGCAAATTCATAACCTTAAATAATAGAGCACCTCAACCTATACAACTTATTGATTAATTCACTAACTACTCAAAAAACAATTTAGCTTTCAAGCGAATAAGCACTCATATCCACCTAAAAATCCTTAATTCAGCTGTTTCGTGCAAACGAGTGGCAAATACAAGTTAATGCCGTGCAAATGAGTCAATGTGAGCACAGAATGTATTTTTAGACTGACAATTTTTACCACTTTATTTTATTTTATTAGCAATCCATTGTAACAGAATCGTCTGCCTTGTCGAACTCCACGATGATCGTCGGCATGAGAAGCTACTCTTACTACCCCGCTGCCGCTCACGCCACTGCTTTTGCCAACTGCCGAGCCTTGAACAGCTACCTCGCTATA
This sequence comes from Hyalella azteca, assembly GCF_000764305.2. NCBI lineage: Eukaryota > Metazoa > Arthropoda > Malacostraca > Amphipoda > Hyalellidae > Hyalella > Hyalella azteca. Next base: position 2,406 of record NW_025940202.1, read on the forward strand.
CCGGCAGTAATGAGACTAATCTTTTATGACAACAATTAATAATATAGGAGAAATTTAGTACGTAGCATTCCTTAATAGACAGAAACTTTTTATTATTGACTGTACTTTAGATAATCGTAGGATTGTATTCCGTTTTAGTGTATAACCCTTTTAATTCATCTTAACCAGATAATGAGATCTGTAAAATGTTTATTAACAAGAAAAACAAATTTCGTGGTAAAATCTTACGGTATTGCGTACTTGAAGGCAAAATTATTCACTTCCAGACAGCGTCTGAAGTCACCGATATACGCGCTGCCGCTAACGGAGCTGGCGGGATCTGGATAGGCATTGATGCTGTTGGGCACAACGGACAAATTTTCACTTCCGGTAGCCCAGCCGATTACGGAGGTAAATGAATTTTTTTGTTTAAACATATGTCTATTAGTTTCCCGTTTTTGAATATCAATAACTAATTTTGATTTTGCCACCTTTCCAATATTCAAAGTTTTCCTTTCAACATCTCTATTTAGTATTAGATATTATCCGGTCGGTGTTCCTGAATTGAAAATTTTAAACTTAAAAAAATTACCTTGAGCAAATTCAGCAGAAATCTCTCAGCACTAAAATTCACACTCGAACTATTTCTTCAGCGCAAAAAACTCGTTAAGATCAAGCGGTAAAAACATATGGAAGCCCTTCAACATTTATTGCAGCCATAACGATGTCGTAACAAGTTAATAAGGTCCGCGGTCTGGAATATTAAAGATTGAAGGCTGATACGTCTAGCAATAAATCCGTGCATTTCAAGCACTATGGGGGTAAGGAGAAGCGTAACCCTGAGGCAGTACTTTCAAATCTCGTTTAACAGACATGCAGCGGCCTAAGTAACTGTTGAGGCCCATATCTCGTCTGTGATTGGCGGGTTTAGTGTAATAGGCCACCAGTAATTGGCCGACGAAGGTTAAAACTTTAAATTATTTTATATGAATCAGTCCACAATGAAATGTCTGGCCACTTACTGCAAAGCCACCAGCCAGCAGCGGATTGCATATCCCGTCAGTAACATACCTGTAACCTCTTTATTTTATCTACACTACCCAAACTTCAGAAAATAATAGCCTGATGTTTCATGGCTTACAATCACTTGAAGCTCGCGTTAGCGCTCGAATTGCCCCCTCCCACACATTGCTGCTTTCAACAAACCAAGTATATAAAATATAATTTTTCGTACGATTTCTCACTTGTCGGTGTGAGGCACGTTGGTTTGTTGGACTAGTGTCTTTTGCCGATAGGCGCTGATTACATGTAGGCTTAAATTGTTGTAATAATGGATGCATTTAAACGAGCGTGGTGGGAAGCTGGGCACTCGGTCCTCAGGGCATAAACCAGAAAATGACAGAACTTTTTTTCTGATTCTGACATGTTATTTCTCAGTAAACATTACCTATTAACATTGCAATTGATATATATCTTAATTGTAATAATATAAATCATGTGCACTAAATAGATATCGATCATATGATTTTAAATTACTTATTACTTTAGGTAATATTTGTGAATATTTCTACTCTTAGATCAACCTGTGAAGTACGCACCATTCGCTCCTGGACAGCCACAATATTTGGCGACCACAGAACAGTGTCTGATGATTTGGACAAATGGATTCCACGATGTAAGCTGCACTGCCCTGCTCCAGTACGTCTGCCAGTCGTTTGTACCCTACAGCTGTGTTGCACTGCCTCATCCTGCCTACTCCGCTGACTACATGTGCTACAGCAGACTGTAATAATTAAACTAGTCACATCTATTGCCGTCTGTGACAAGTTTGGTTCACAGTTTGCCGGTACCTGCGTGAATTGCTTCGTCTCATCCGATCAATCTGACTCATTGATCGCACTCATGCTGCTCCTATCATGGATCCCTATAGAATAGAATAGAACTGAAGTGTTTGCACAGAAGAAATAGGCCCATGGCCTGTTGCCGATTCATATACATTTCGTGACTTGATTCACAAGGGATCGGTTCATTGGATCCGATCTTTCCATAACTGACGGTTGATTGAGATAGCTACTGGACATATTGCCTGGTCCGTAAGGTGCCAGGCATTTTAAGACTGAACATGTGCATCTGCATAGCTTCGTCTAGTCTGCTCTTGAAGGCGTTCATACTCGGAGCGTCAACGATGCTATCAGGGAGGCTGTTCCACATGTCGGTGACTGGAAGCGAGAAGAAATGTTGTCGCATGGATGTTTTACAACGCAGTTCTTCTAGTTTATAGCCGTGGACCCTGGTGTTGGTTCTTGTTTATTCTAGTAATCCTTCTGGGACCTTGTATAAACCATGAGTATGCTTGTTTAATTCAATGAGGTCACCACACAGACGTCGATAAGAGGCTTGGAAGCTTTCTTCATAAGACTTGCCTTCCAAGCCCGGAATTATGCTTGTTGAACGTCTTTGAACACTCTCGACTAAATTTTTGTCCTTCTCAAGTTTCGGTGACCACACGACGTTTCCAAACTCTTGGTTCGAGCGCACGACAGCAACAAACAACTGCTTCATCGCTTCTGCATTTAGGAACTCAAAAGAGCGTCTGATCAGTCTAAGTCACTTATTGGCTTTATTAACTTAAAGAAAAAACCGAAGACGCTCAGGACAAGCCTAGCACGTATTAAGAAATACCACTGAGTTCTCATCACCTTTCCATTATTGAAGTACACACCGTGCCGCAATTGTGCATAGAATCTGTATTTCCACATTTGAGACAATGAAACTATGCCTATGTACCGAACAGTGAATAGTACCGTTATGTTGCCAGCAAGAAGCAACGGCACCAGCAAATGAGATCTAAAACTCGAAAGGACTGATCAAGAAGGACAAAGAAAAATGTTATCTGGCCTGCACTTAATTCATTGCATGTTTTATATCCGTTTGTGAATGGCAGTGTGCAGTTGAATAAAGATGCTTGTGAAAATTCGACGTTTCCTGTTCATCCTCCCAATGTTGGGAATTCAATGCGATTCCTCATTTCCATGAAAGCGTAATCAACTTTTAAGAGGTAAAGCCTTGAATTGAAAAGATCTACTCAACTCACAAAAATATTTGATGGATTGACGATGAATAATGAAAAATTGTTTGACCAAAGGAATAGAATCGTGTGGAATCTTTATGGAAGGACTTGCTCAATGTTTTGAATTTAGTCGACTTTCCACAGAGGGTTGGGTGAAAAAACCTACTCGAAAAATTGATCAAATCTCTTGAGAAAAGTTAATTTTGTATATTATTTTCTTTAATCAACTTGCGATTTCCAAGTCGTTTAGATATCTGGCTGTTCCGAACGTAAACAAAAACATTCCCTTAACAAATTTAATTAAATGATTGAACAGTCCCTGAGTCAATATTTTTCGCCAAAGTCGAGAATTATTTTAATTGTACTCCTGCGCAGCTAGTGGCTGCGATAATTTGTGGTATGTGGCTTGAATGATTTTTTAATTAGTTAATTAACCAATGACTGTCGCAAAAGAACTTCGATCTCCACAATAGTCGAGAAATTATAATTATTTTTCATTATTCATTATTCTTTATTTCACACAGCACATGATACTAAAACAACATGATTGAGTAACAAGCTTACTATAGTGAAGGTCCAATGCCGATATTAGCTAAAAAGTATCGTAGGCCACATATATGGCGAATAACTCAAATAAATAATGACTGGACGGACAAAGATCAAACACATCCTATTAAATTAGCCTCCTGCAAAACTGATAGCAGCCAGTCACTAAAAGTTAACCTAACAAAGGCAATATCAACAATACGGTGAATAAAACAGATAAATTCAAAACAACACGTCACAACACTGGTATCTACATGATAATCGACTTCAAATCATCAATAGCGGATATTGTCATTAATATTTTTGGCGAAATAATTTTTTTTAATTATCATGATACATTTCTAAATATTTTTGAAGCATTTGAGGTCAGGAAATGCAAGATGAGGAAGCCCGGCCTACGCAGGCACCGGCGTAGGGGAACTGACACACGAAATTGTAAGGCAGCTTCGGTCGTTCCACACTGGGCATCTGACTGAATGCAATGTTCACTCACTGGGTTGTTCGGCTCGCCGCTTCTCCAAAAATTTTGAACAATGGGACGATCTACAATGAATTAATGAAAATAACTTCAAATCACTTAAATATGAATCCTTGTGGAATGAATTCTGATAAAAGAATTTCTCACATATTGCGAATTGCTTCATTTCTCACAGCAATGCAAAGTCTGCGCTGGAAGTCACACGTTAATTCTGCAATCAAAATGTAATATAAAAGTTCCTTTTTTCGTCATAAAAGATTACCTCCCTCTGGCGCGCTGCCACTGGTGAAGAATGTGCCGTTTTGGCCGACCATGTCTCCTCCCAACCGCACCTGCTGATTTTTTGCCATCATGTTGATGAACGAATTTTCTTCGGCATTCTACAGTAAAATCCCGGAATACATAGTAAAAAGTTTTGTAAAATAGTTTCAAAATTAGAAGTGGTAAATTTTCCCTACTATTGTTCAAGTAACTTTCAGAATTTTATGAAACGGAAATGGTTGCTTGTTTGAAATTTTAAGGTAAGTATCTAAATCATCCCTACGGTACCAGTTGCATGTTTAAATATATCTGTAAACTTGAATTGAAGACGATAACTGTTTTCAATGTGATAGCAGTGTGAAAAAACTCGAATTCAGATACAAAATTTTAGGACATTAGCTTCACCCCCTGACACAAATCAAATCAACTTCGTGCAGACAATTCCGCCGCAATACGTAGCTTTTCCTATTGAAAGTGTGTTCCTGGATGTTTTTCTTCAATTTACCCCCTTTAAACAAATGCATAAGTTATTAATTCGAACCATCTGAAGAAATAACGACTTGAGTAAATAAATAATTTCAACTATATATTGAGAGTAGCTACCTCAGATAGAGCTGCTATTAAGCCTTTGAATAGTAAAATTTTTTTAATTCATCAACATTTTCCCATTTCGCCTTTTTATTTTATTATTTTTTTTGGGGGGGAGCACAAAAAATGACCTGATTGAAACGATGCAGCCAATGAAGACGAAAACTTGAAAGTTCAGACCGTTCAACTTTGAGTGGTTTCAGTAAGTGTTACTTGTCAAATTGTTTGCCCTCATAATACGAGATGAAAAAATTATTTCGTACGAGTCGAAAATTTAATAACCATTTGAACTAATCTTCATTTCCACCAAACTAGTGAACAAAGGGAATATGTAAATTAGGCATTGCGATTATCTCTCATGATCGATAAACAGTCAGCTTTTAAACAGATCATAATATCGTACCATGGAAAATGCCAAGTAGCCTCCTAACCATTATTTTTCATCACGGGAAATGCTGACTAGCCTCCTAGCCATAATGTCTAATCACTGGCAATGCTAAGTAGCCTCCCGTACACGAAGTCTCATTATGAGAAATGCCAATTATCCTCATAACCATAATGTCCCATCGTGTGCAATTCCAAGTATCTTCCTAGCCATAATGCCTCACCATGGGGAACGCGAGGATGCCTCTTGGCCATAATGCCTCACCATGAGAAACGCCAAGAAGCCTCCTAGCCTAATGCCTCACCATAGGAAACGCCAAGAAGCCTCCTAGCCGTAATGCCTCACCATGGGGAACGCCAAGAAGCCTCCTAGCCTAATGCGTCACCATGGGGAACGCCAAGAAGCCTCCTAGCCTAATGCGTCACCATGGGGAACGCCAAGAAGCCTCCTAGCCTAATGCCTCACCATGAGAACGCCAATTAAGTAGCCTCTAATTAAAGTACATGGACGTCCTGCAACTAGGTGAAAAGAAGTGCTGCATCCTCGAAAAATTAACCTTTGACATCAACAATTCATGATGAATCTGTAAAATCATAATAGTGGGTTTTTAAACGGTAATGCATCTTTTTCAGAAGTGTTAAATTGCAGATTTATTCTATGGTTTTAATTTTTTTAGATTTATGACAACAAGTAGACTTAAATCATTATAGATGAAAAAATGAAGGAATATTACGCGAGTTCATGATTAACCTCACGATCATAATTTCCAATATTGCAAAGTTGCAACTCCCCATTTCAGCTAACTATAATTCCTTCTCAAAGTTCCCTTTTATAATAATGAATAAATCAATATTAACAATTTAAATATATATATATTTTGCATAACAGAATTCTGTTACGATTAAATCAATCGATGTTATCTTATACAACTAGCGGATCATTTAAAATATCATCAAACGACGGTATAAGTCTCGCCGTTGAGGTAGCAGGAGCTGAGTGCGGTAGAGTGGCAGAAGGCTGAGCAGGTCGAATTCGCATGGCACTCTCGAGAACACGCCATCTGACGTTCAAATGAAAAAATTCTCTAAAGCATTCATCATGACTTAGGTAATCAACAATTTCGATAGATGTCAATTAAAAATTAAAGAGTCCACTTAAGTCTTTGATGTACATTTCGAATGAAGTTCTTCTTGTAAAGGCTTAATAATTCAGTATTAATTAAGAGAAACATCACCGAAAATGAAAATTTTGGCTTCAATTATTCTTCATTCGTTTCGATAGCGTCTGCTGTACAAGAAATAATGGGATTCTGTTTTTGATCATCTCATCTTGGCTGTTAAGGACAGCTTTGAAAATGAAGTTTCTATATACAAGCTTCTTCGACTGCTGTGAAACTCATTCCTTCATTACTCAAAATTGCTCCGGAACTTAATGAGCTATATAATAGGCATGAAGTTATCGAGATTTTCAACTTGAAGAGCATGTTTTCACTTGTCGGCTTTGTATTTGTAACGCTTTGTAAATTGTCTTTAAAAATTATCTTTAAATTGTCTTTAAATTTTCCGGTCCCTCAGCAGACTATCTGATTTTTTTGTCTTCTTATTCAATAGTTTTATTAAACATCCTGTTAAATTTATGGGCGATGCTGAAGTTACTTTGCTGTTTTGGGCACACTACAGTAATCCAAAACCATTTTAAGTGGTATCTGAAAAATGACGGAATGTAATGAAAAGACATGGTGTTTTTAATATGATTAATTGCCGACTTAATTGACCTAAATTTTTTAAAGATTTGCCCTGTAACAAATTTCAATTCATCGGTCGAACAAATATTAATCTTTTATGGTTAAACTGCGGCGGAAAAATTCCATATATATATAATTCCATATAAATTACCGTAAAACTACTGTTGTCTTAGTCTCCAATTTTAATAACAGGTAGAAAATGCAAACCTACTGAACTCCTTCAGTGAACGTGGCAAAGAGAACAGTAGAGATTACATAAATGGGAACACCACAAGAACGCACCTTTTTCACACCTACTAGAAGAAGTAGAAATGATAATCAATTAAGGAGTGAATATTAACTAAACATACAAAAAACTTCAAAATAGATATATAAATAAAAGACCAAAATTAACAAGAAAGAAGAATAGAACGGACACAGCAAGTGATGTTCACTCATAACAACAGCGGGTGGATAGCTAGAGGTCAGCATAGCCCAAGTTCACAGTGCGATTCATATACCTTCCCGAGCGTAACGCAGCCGGGCATCTTCACGGCTTTCGACACATAGCGCCCACCACAACAGCGTCGTTCAGTCACAGGCACTGGTTCACAGCGCCGGAGCACAACTGGCCGGAGCGCAACAGGCCCTACCGAAACAGGCTACTCCTAACGAAACCTAACCTAACCTGCGCCTGTTGCGGTAGGGCCTGTTGCGCTCCGGCGCTGTGAAGTAGTGGCTGTGTTGTGCAAAGCGGATTTACTGTTAGTCGGAGTTACCCACAGCTCATTGATCTGAGGCTATGTGCAGATATTGCATGCTGATGGTTTTTCGTTGGGCCCATGGCCGGTTTACGAGTCAATTTTGTTACCCACGGCTGCGCTCCCACAACAGCAATTAGACGTGACTACCAGATAACTTGTATATAGGCTGGACCAAAGCTAGCCTTCTTCAGCCTACACGCCGACGTTTTTTTACCTGTTATTAAGATTGAAGACTGAGACAGCAGTAGGATTGCTGTAACAATGCTGCCTCATTTATTAGGATTTATGATAAATTGCTAATCAGTTCAACTATGTAATATGGAGGTTCTAAAGTTATTAATTAGGTTGTAAAATATTCATAATTATATAATATAAATGAAAAATAATAGCGGTTTCAGCGCTTATTAGGCCGTAGGCCTGTCACCGATTCTTAACATCGCAGAACGTTCACAGCTTGATGTGGTCTCGAACACACAACTCGCTGCTCCCATTCTGCTGCGCGTAACCGCCCGGCCTCCTCGCCGATTCTGACCAGAAACTGGCGCACAGAGCTGGGATCGAACCCGCGCCTCTCTGCTTCAATCTTGGTACTCTGAACTTTAACCACTGGGCGGTTTTTCCGCCGTAGTTTTACCATAAAAGATTAGTGAATGATTGCCCAAATTTGATGCACCGAAGTTAAAAATATGACGGGCCAAGGTACCTATTATGAGTCACTCATGTCGAGAAGTTGAGCAAATTTTTGTATCATCATTCATCAAGATAATTTGACAGTCTCTGTGACACTATTCCCGATGATAAACCTCCTAGAGCATGCATTGAGTTTCGTTTATAAATGAGAATAACGTTTGATTATAACCCCAAAGTTAGCATCAACCTAAAATGAAGACACTCTCCCTAGGCCATTTCTCAAAATAATAATGAAACCCATTGAAATTGCCATTCCACCGCTGCCAGCGATGTCAAATTGTATCGTTGGTTAACGCAATTAATTACAAAGAAATTCACAGCTCTTCTCATGTGTGGGCTCATTTGGGGCATAAAAGATGAACGAATGTAAAAAGAATTACTATATCATCTACATTTTACTGGGACTTAAGAGAAAAAAACTTTTATTCTGAGTATGACAAAGGAATAAAAATTTTGACGAGAAGAAAAGATTAAACGAATTTAAGTTTATATTTGAGTTGGGTTCGATGAAATGTAATTATTTTATAATAATGTATTTGTATACACGACAAAAGTTATGGTACATCTGATCATTGGCATTTCGCTTCCAGAACTCGAAGCAACTACAGCAAGCTTCGTTTACCAATCAACCACATTAGAAAAAAATCGCAGAAAAGTCGAAAAATTATCACTCTCATTATTTCTTGTAAATTCGATCGTTTTAGAATTTGTGAGCACTCTAGGTGAAGAATAATAAGCAATAAATACAAAACCATTTTTTCGGTGCATGATTGGAGGTCCGTAAAATCAAACAAGTCCTTATTATTTATAAATACAGCGGCAAATTTCTTCACTGAAACTGGCATGCAATTTTCCATCATTATAGCTCTATGTAAAATGAACGTCTGCTAATTTCGGCTGTTATTTTGGAGTAGGAATGATGCATTTTCATGATTGCGAACCAAGACTCGCATCTTTTTACTCTTTTCAGCACTGCTAGTTTCCATTTAATCGGCCAAATCAGTCTTTCGCATGTGATGATCAGCTTTGCGAGGCCTAGGCAATGAATTTATAAGCAAAGAAAATGCGACTCTTGACTCCCGGAAGCGGTAAGCGGTTTAGAAGTAGGTCATACCCAATAAAAAAACTCAACATTGATCGTTCCCGGAAAATACTAATCAGGCCCCAGAAATTACCGGATCAGATAGACCAGTGGTTCCCAAACTTTTTCAGGCTGGCGCCCCCTTTGGCTCCCTAGTGAATTTCTAGCGCCCCTCACAGACATACGCCTCTTTCTTGAAATTTAGTACGATGCAATTTTAAAAGATAAAGGTTAAACACAAATGTGTATTTCACAAATAGAACCCCATTAAGTGAACCAATACTTTTTTCAGCTGTTTTAACTGTTTCAGCACTAGAAACCTAGGACGTCGCGGGCGAATTTACGGCCGGACTCGTGGCCGGTCCCACGCCCAATCTCCAAATTCAGTTATCAAGTAATATCTCCCAAACTAATGAACGCAGCTCTATGAAACTTGGAACACGTATTCATCAGAATCTAACGGTGATGTTTGGCTCGTAATTTTTTTTAACCTTCATTCGCGAGTTACGCGTATATTGCGAAACAGGCCGAAATTCGCAGTGATCAACGAATTTCTTTCAAACTATTGAACAGATTTGAACGAAATTGTGAAAACACATTCCTAACTACCAAACGGTTATTTTTTTAGCTTATAACAGTTCTTTCGATTTTACCTTCGTTTGCGAGTTTTTTTCATTTCACCGTCATTCTTGATTTCAAAATTCCTTATGTTCGGCCCGTATCGCCGGGTAATTTATCACTTAAATTCGCGGCGGTCATAACATTTCTTCTAAGCTATAGAACAGATTTCAACGAAACTTTGTATATAAATACCTAACCTCTCAACGGTGATGTTCAGCTCGTGACATTTCTATTTTGCTTTCTTTCGCGAGCTATATAAATATAGGAGGAACGACCGGCTTTTCTACCAGCCGGTTTAACCAAGAGCCTCATACGTATAGCTGTATAACTCGCAAACGATGGCAAAACGAAAAAATTGTAAACATCACCGTTGCTGACTGCTGAGGTTAGGTTTTTAAATACTAAGTTTCGTTCAAATCTGTTCAGTAGTTTGGAAAAATTTCTTGATTACTGCGAATTTAAGCACGTATTGCTGTTTAAATCACGAATGAAGATGAAATGAAAAAATAACTCGCGAACGAAGGCACAATCGAAAAAATTTTCACGAGCTAAACATTACCGTTCGGGTTAGGACTGTAAATTCAAAACACGTCAAAAAAAACGTTTGAACTTCTGATATTGACTTCGGACTATCGCCCCCCATATCGCCCCCCTACCGCCCTTTTCTTCCTTACCGCCCCCCAAAATCTTTCCACCGCCCCTAGGGGGGCGATATCGCCCACTTTTGGAACAACTGAGATAGACCAACTGGTCCAACTGAAACAACTAGTTGCTCCGTCACCAAAAATGTATGGAATGTTTGCAAAATTTCATGAAAATTATGTGAACTTAATTGACAAAATGTATCTGAAATATGCTCAAATGTAGGGAAAATGGCTAGAAAATCATTGAGAGTAGAAAACAGACAAGAAAAAAATCTACAGAAATGTAAAAATGATCTTCAGAAAATTAGAAAATTAGCTAATATTTCAAGAAAAAATGTGAAATTTTTTTAGAAAATTAATGGAGATTGTATCATTCATAGTTTATCGACAATGTATCAGAAATAAAGTATGTTGACGTTATTTCTTTAAATAGAAGCCCAAAATTTGGCTGATTACAAATTTTAATATTACAATTCCTGACATTGCAATTAATTGTGGCGATGTCTGCTGCTCAGAGTGCATAAAATATGGTATCCATAGTACCAAGCGAGGCTTCGAACGTAACAAACACAATATTTCATGTCAAGATTTGTATTTATGCAACAAAAGAACCAGCATGTATGTATTTTTGTTAGGGTATAGTACATTTATGTAAAAAAAAAGAAACCTACCAGCGTAGCTAGGGATAGAGATGCCCTAAGATTTGAGAATCCCTTCATCGATTTGTATCTGCTTCTATCAAAAATCTCAAACTGAGTCTATTTTAACAACACTTCTCTTTAACTTCAATTCTTGTTTGTCTGCTACAAATCTTATAATCGATATTTACCACACCTCTAATAGTCCAATCGACCTGAAATTTTACACACTTGCATGAATTTGGAGACAATGCCTGAATCAATTGACAGAATAAATGAGTTTTAAATAAATAAATAAATAAATAAATTATATATAAGAAAAAATGTTAAAAAATATTTTTTTATATTAAAAAAGAAAAACAAATTCATTGTACAAGAGTAACATCGGTGAGACTGGCCTTTTTAGAAGTGTTTTTTTTTTATAATAATATGCGTCTAAAAATTACTTTTAAAGACAACACTTCTAAAGAATCCAGTGTCCCCGACGTTTCACATGTATAATGAATTTTTAATTTTATTTTCATATATTATCTAGATATATTGATTTTGAAGTTTCGAATTTTCAAAATTATTTATTCTGTCAATTGATTCATGAATTGTCTCCGACTTTACACAAGTGGGCAAAATTTCAGATCGTTTGTATACAGGTAGAAGTGTGTTGAATATCGATTATAAGATTTGTAGCAGACAAACAAACAAACAACAAGAAGTGAAGTTAAAGAGAAGGGTTGAAATAAAATTAATTTTTAACGCATATTATTAGTGAAAAAATTACGGTGAACACCTCACTTAACAAAGAATCCACTAATCTACCCCGGTGTCATTTCCGAAGATAAATTTACTATTTTAATCCACGTTGAATTTGAATATTGATGATGTCAGAACTTTGATTAAAGTTTGAGATCCTGTAATATCTCGACACGGTACTATATGTTGAATGTAGTGAATTCGCGGCGCCAGGTTTAAAAAACGTAAGCAAAACATACTAACAATCTTGTAGAAATATTCAATAGATGTTACGGTTACTTACTTGCTCATTCGAATCGTAGGCCATAGCGTAAAGGACCATAACTAAAATAAGACCATTGGTTTTATTGCGGGCCTAATTTACTGCTAATGGGTTTTGGCAGAGGTTTACTATGGGTTTATACAAAGGATTTACAATGGGTTTACTACTAATGAGCCTGCAGAATTGATGGCAATCATCACCCGATGAATGTGTTCGGAAATTGGTTGCAATTTGGGGCAAGGCACTGCGCACTGCATGCATTGTTCCTCTTACTGCAGGGTCACTGTCGATTGCTCTTGTTGTAAGAGTTACATTCATGCATGAAAATTTTGGTAACATCAAGCACAATTTTCGCAATTTGTAAAAAAAAACAGAGCATCCTGCCAAAGTATGAGTGTAAGCTACAATACTACAATAAAGTACGAGTTAATTTAAATGCAAATTTAGAAAATAACCCATTTACAGTCATTTGATATGTTGCACTTCTTTTATATTTATTCAATGAACACAAAGCAAGCTAATACCTAAAAGTTTTCAGATCTGTGACAACAAACAAATTTTTAGTTATTGTTAGAGAGGAGCGTGGAATTTGGGGACGAAAATTGATTGGATTGTCTACAGCTTGAAGAAACAGCACAAAAGGTCACGGGCGTGAATATTCAATTACAATTACTGGAAATTCTATGCAGATTTGTCAGGCTGGAAGAATGATCAGATATTATACTGATAGGCGCTACTCCAGCTGCGGTTGTTGATTTTGCCCTGTATCCCATGATCGTCTGGACCCGCAAAATGTAAATATAGACATTTTCAAATGCAAATTTAGACGTTGGATGAATTTATTTGTACATACGATAACTAATAAGGCGTTACAGTATTATAGTTTATAATCAGCCATAGTTAATTCGCGCGCACAGTTCATTGATGGGCAGAGCTCTCCGGAAATGAATATTCAACTATGTTCACTCACTATTTATTCTCACTCATTATTCTAATTCAATATAATTATATAAAAAGATAAAACTAAGCCAAAGCGTAAGTATCAGAAAGCCTCAAATTATTTTACGGTCAATCGGTCAGATAAACGTGCCAATCTGTTATTCATTGAAGAATGATTGGAGGCCCACGACGAACCCTATAGAAAGAGGTCGAGAAAGGCTCGAGGCGGACGTTAGTCTCGGCATAAGTTCGTTGCGATTCCAGCAAGTAGCATCTTTGCTCAATAGTTCGTTAACCTCCGCAGTTTCAAAGACTTTCATGCACAGTTAATGAACTTTTAATGCAATCTCAATAAACTATTAACCGATCAATTGATTTTAAATACGCTTCTATATGGTCGAGTACATATTACTTTTCAGCTGAAATATTCAGGGCTTTTTGTATTTGCCTCTATGGTATAGACTCATGTTTCTGTTGAGACTTATTTAGATTATTCTTCAACATGAGTATATACATGCCATTTACAATTCGTGGAGTGCCACTCACACACCTACATCATATTTTAAACCTAACACTCCTATTAAAACAATTTTATTTTTTTTTCTCAGGATTACCCCCGTAGATTCAGTGGATATTTTTAAACAATGAAAACATTTCGGTAGTTATCTGCAATGTTGTCACTTAACCACGCGGTTGCATGGCTCGTAGGTGTATGGTTAGCTAGCAGCTCTGGAACATTGAATAGAGCCGTCTTCAAACGTGTCTACCAAACCTGCGGGAACATCATCAACAAGTCCATTGCTGACAGTCTGGTGAGTTCGGATTGACTGCCTTCTTAACGATTATAACGATTTACTGTTTTATTTATTGCGGAAAGTGGTTAGGTATGGTCTATTCACGTGGTATGACTAGATATCAATATCCTTGACTATATGGATATAAAGTAGAGTGAATATCCAGGCTTAATTTTATAGAGGCACGAAGTTACGTACTTGTGATGCGATCTTTCGGGTAAGGGGCTATACAAATGCTGGGTAAAAAAAAAACACCGGTAAACAAACCAAGGGCGATCATTTTATCGCAAGCTCATTTTCGTCGTTTAAATTTTGTTTTTCTTCTTCAGATCCTCTGCTCCTCGAGGTGCGGCGTTGTCAGTGGTGGGCACAGCTAACCTAAAAGTTAGCTTCGATAACTGCTAATCCGCTAACTGAAAAGTTAGCTTCGATAACGCTAAAGCGATAAATCACCGAAAAATGTAGCGGAATTTGCCGCTAACCGCTAATTGTTAATATATAAATCTAGATTTGGCTTAAGGGGATCGACCTAGCATTTTGAAAACTTCTACAGTTATTATCCGATTGTCATGAAACGTCACATACATACGTAAAATGTAAAAAGAAAAAAATTTTGCTCATATGTATTTTTCGAAAAAATTGATAGAAAACGTGAAATTCATAGAAAACGGCTAAAAAGTGGTACTTCAGAAAATCTATCTCCTCCCACAAATATCATCCTACAACATCGAGACACGTATCAAAGCCTGCATGCCGAATTTCAGATCTCTAGAACAATCAGAAGTGGGCTAATTTTAGTTGTCAATGTTAACAACAAACAAACAAACAAATAAACAAACAAACAAACAAACGCGAAGCTAAGCTAAGAAAAACGTGTTAAAAAAACGTGTTAAAAAGACCATTGATTTTATTGCGTGCCTAAATTACTGCTAATGGGCCTTGGCAGGGGTTTACTATGGGTTTATACAAAGGGTTTACAATGGGTTTACTACTAATGAGCCTGCAGGATCGATGGCAATCGTCACCCGATGAATGTGTTCGGAAATTGGTTGCAATTTGGGGCAAGGCATAGTTAAGAGAAACTGCACAGTTTCTCTTACTGCAGGGTCACTGCAGACTGCTCTTGTTGTTAGAGTTGCATTCATGCATGACTTTTTGGTAGCAGCAAGCACAATTTCCGCAATTTGTAAAAAAAAAACAGAGCATCCTGCTAAAGTATGAGTGTAAGCTACAACAAAGTACCTACGTGTGAATTTAAATGCAAATATAGAAAATAACCCGTTTACAGTCATTTGATCCGTTGCACTTCTATTATATTTATTCAATGAACACAAAGCAAGCTTAATACCTCAAAGTTTTCAGATCTGTGATGTGACGAACTAATATTGAATCCCCGAATATCTAATTAATTGCGTCACCTCAATTAAGTTCGGATGGTCTAATTGTCACGTCCACCAATGACCGGAAATTAAATGCAACTTCCCTATTGGTTTTATCAGCAAGAGCTTGGACGGAGCGGATAGTTACTCAAACAAACTTTCTTAAATTTATTTATTAAAGATAAACGGCAAATCGAAACTAAACAAATAAAACAGGTGCGGCATAAGAGTTAAACGAAGTAACAAATTAAATGCGGAGGAAGTTAAAGTGCGATGAGAGCAAAATGCGAGGAGAGAGCTGGAGCATTGAGATCTGAGAAAACGCACGATCCTACAACAGAAAACATAAAGTAAATATCTACGCATGACAAGTCGTTATATAAACAAAAATCACGATATTTCATCAAGTATTCATAGCTAAATTTCACCACCATGGCACGCAACTCACCCTGGCGTCTGAGTCAAAATCCTATAAGAGAGGAACCAGGACGCAAGTCGGGATCGGCACAGTATCTGACGGCTGTAATCAATTTGACACCGACGTCAGAGTCGGTCCTACTTAAACTTCGTAGTCTGACATACAGTAGTGGGAAATTTGCAGCAACACTTCATTACATGTGACAACGAACTAATTTTTAGTTATTGTAATAGAGGACGAATTCTTTCGTGCAGTAGCCAGCGTGGAATTTGGGGACAATTGATTGGATTGTCCACAGCTTGAAGAAACAGCACAAAAGGTCACGGGCGTGAATATTCAATTACAATATTACAGGAAATTATGTCAGGCTGGAAGAATGATCAGATATTATACTGATAGTCGCTACTCCAGCTGCGGTTGTTAATTTTGCCCTGTCTTACATGATCGTCTGGACCCGCAGAATGTAAATATAGACATTTTCAAATGCAAATTTAGACGTTGGATGAATTTATTTATACATACGATAACTAGTAAGGCGTTTAAGTTTATAATCAGCCATAATTAATTAGCCCGCACAGTTCATTGATGGGCAGGGCTCTCCGAAAATGAACATTCAACTATGTTCACTATCTATTTATTCTCACTCACTATTCTAATTCAATATAACTATAAAAAGATGAAACTAAGCCACAGCGCAAGTATATGAAAGACTCAAATTACTTTACGGTCAATCGGTCAGATACACGGGCCAATCTGTTATTCATTGAAGAATGATTGGAGGCCCACGACGAACCCTATAGAAAGAGGTCGTGAAAGGCTCGAGGCGGACGTTAGTCTTAGCATAAGTTCGTTGCGATTCCAGCAAGTAGCATCTTTGCTCTATAGTTCGTTAACCTCCGCAGTTTCAAAGACTTTCATGCACAGTTAATGAACTATTAATGCAATCTCAATAAACTATTAACCGATCAATTGATTTTAAATACGCTTCTATATGTTCAAGTACATATTACTTTTCTGCAGAAATATTCAGGGCTTTTTGTATTTGCCTCTATGCCAAGCATGGTATAGACTCATGTTTCTGTTGAGACTTAGATCACTCTGCAACATGAGTATGTACTTGTCATTTGCAATTCGTGGAGTGCCACTCACACACCTACATCATATTTTAAACCCAACACTCATATTAAAACAATTTTATTTTTTTCTCAGGATTATCCCCGTAGATTCAGTGGATATCTTTAAACAATGAAAACATTTCGGTAGTTATCTGCAATGTTGTCACTTAACTACGCGGTTGCATGGCTCGTGGGTGTGTGGTTAGCTAGCAGCTCTGGAACATTGAATAAAGCCGTCTTCAAACGTGTCTACCAAACCTGTGGGAACATCATCAACAAGTCCATTGCTGACAGTCTGGTGAGTTCGGATTGACTGCTTCTTAACGATTAAAACGATTTATTGTTTTATTTATTGCGGGAAGTGGTTAGGTATGGTCTATTCACGTGGTATGACTAGATATCAATATCCATGACTATGGATATAAAGTAGAGTGAATATCCAGGCTTAATTTTAAGTTACAGACCGCTTTTTCTTCCATTTTTTTCTTCTGAATTCAAACTATCATAATTAGTGCAGGAGTGTGTGCATTCGCGTAGAGATTAATGGAATGTCTCATCTCTGTTTTCTCATCTAGGACGGTTTCTGTAAAAAATACTAAAGTTAAATGTTATATTTTTATACAGTGCACATGTTGTTTTTACAGGAAAATTTTAATAAGAGTGACACTAACTCCAAGATGAAGAAAACACATATCTCACCCACGCCATAGACGACAAACCATAGGCAACCTTTATTCCCGATTAGATTATTATTTATTCTATAGAAATTTTTATTCTCGGTCAACTCTCATGCATGAACAACAAACAAAATGTTGCTCCCGCAAAAATGTTGCTCCCGCGGTGAACGTAAAATTACGTAATTTAACGATGCCCGCAAGTCATATTCGATCCGCGGCCTGGTTGTGCACGGCAGGTTTAATGCAAGGCCGGAGGAGGACACAGCCGAGTGGTTCACGGCTGATTAGTGGATGTCTGGGGACATCCCAGGCGTTCTATTCAGGGCTTTTTGGTGCAAAAAAATTATTGGTGCACGGCTGCGCTCCCCGTGTCGGCACCCCTGGAGACATCGTATCCTTACGCTCGATCACCGAGCTCGTCCTACTGATGAGCGGCGAATGACCTTCCAGCATGCCCCCTCCACTGAATTCTCGGGCGGGGAGTGTGCCGGGATAAATCCCAGCATTAGCATTAGTTTTAATATTTTTTAGTACCCGCGTAAACGGACATGCGCATTCCGGGTTATTCGAAATTTGGCGCGGTTGAGAAGCGTCGATGTCGTTCCCTGTTACTGGGACAAACAAATCAATGTGATACGTAGGAAAAGCAAATATCGTGTATAATTTAATCGTGACTTATTTTTGTTCATGTTCTAAGCGTTATTTACAGTCTCGTAGCGATGCTGATTATAACATATACGCAAGAGCTCGAAATCAAGCTAAGAAAGCTCTGTCGCACCGCAGTAAAATCCCTCGAAAAAAATATTGCCAAAAATGCAAAAAAATAACCCGAAAGCCTTCTTTTTGTGCGCTAGCTTGAGGTTCAAGATAAAGGACGGTATTTATGATTTGAAAGTAGATCAGCTAAAGATATCCTCTGATGAGGGCAAGGCTAACGTTCTTAATCTGTTTTTCAGTAGCGTATTCACTGAAGAGGACTTGAACAATTTTTCAGCTATTGAGGAGCGCCCAGTCGGCTCTAAATTAACAAGTTTTGAAATACAAGAAGAAGAGGTTCTCAAGCGCCCTATCGCTGTAAATTCAAACAAGTCATGTGGACCAGACGGCTTCCACCCCAGATTACTCAAAGAGTTAGCAACCTTTTTAGCCGGCCCTTTGACGTTATTTTTTCGAAAAACTTTGAATGAAGGGATCTTGTCGGCTGACTGGAAAGAAGCCCAAGTGACACCATTATTCAAAAAAGGTGACAAAAGCTGCCCGGGCAACTATCGCCCTGTTAGTTTGACAAGTGTCGTGTGCAAGGTAATGGAATCTGTTGTGAGGGATCGATTGATCGATCATTTAACTGCTAATAATATTTCAGACTGTCAACATGGTCTTATTACCGGTAGATCCTGCACCACTAACCTCTTGTCTACTCTGAATGAATGGACCCGCCTGCTGGACGAAAGGGAGCCAGTTGACACAGTGTACCTCGATTTTGCCAAGGCATTTGACAGTGTCCCACATGAGCAGCTGCGTAAATTGAAGTCTTTTGCAATTGAGAGTAATGTAATTAAATGGAATCAAGTACTTAATTTCCTTGTGAATCAAGCCACGAGAAGTTCGAGAATCGGCAACAGGCCATGGGCCTATTTCTTCAATGCCGACACTTCTATTCTATTCATGTTGAATGGGTGTCACCATTCTACAATATACGCAGCCTTTTTGCAGAAAAAGGCTGCTTATGCTGAAGGG
Organism: Hyalella azteca; assembly: GCF_000764305.2. Lineage (NCBI taxonomy): Eukaryota > Metazoa > Arthropoda > Malacostraca > Amphipoda > Hyalellidae > Hyalella > Hyalella azteca. The sequence goes on from NW_025940202.1 coordinate 21,942, forward strand.
AAGAATCAATGTGTGACAATTTTATGATTGTTCATAATGCTTCACATTGTATTGGTTCAGCTGAATATGTTCAATCAATCTTGAGAATCTAATCAGTGAATAATTTTTTGACACGTGTCTATTTCTCTGTATGTGACAGTATCTTAATTGACATGGTTCATCTGTCTGATTAAGAGAAACTGTAAAGCCCATAAAGTGTCACTAGAAAAGTTACTGAGGCAACTATAACTCAAAACCCTGTCGTGGGGCCGCATTGGACTAATCTTCAGAGGCTCCCGCAAATCTGAAATGAAAAAAAGACATGGTTCATCCGGTCAAAAACTTAGTAACTTTTGAACGTGTTGACGACAATGTTTTGCAGATTATTCCATGCAAACACGAATGGTATATGTGATAAACTCGGTGCTTTAAAACTATCGAAAATCCTAGGAACTATCGGAGTTAATAGAGATTTTGTCGTTTATTTTCAAAACTTTGCCATCGCTCATTAATTTGGCTGACATATTCATGTCAGCTAAACGCTAACGCTAGTCTGATTATTAACCTAACACTAATGTTCTAATATTTAATCTCTTATGCATGAACCAAAGCTATAGAACCTCATAAGGAAAAAAGGTGAAAATAATGTATTTCGACGTGAAAAAAATCCATTAATTTCTTCAGAATCATCAGACCTCGCGAACTCCACGCTGATCGTCGGCATGAGGAGCTACTCCTTCTACCCAGCCGCAAATCACCCCACTGGCTTCAACAAGTGCAGGGGTTTGAACAGCTACCTCGGCATTCCAGCAGTGAGAAATTTCACTTCTACTGATTCGAATCACCCACAAGATATAGATGATATCATGCAGTTCTAAATAACAATATTGGTTGGAAAATACATCTAGCAACAAATTGTACGCTCCAATAACATTTTTCTGGTCAGGCCAAACCCCGAAGTACTTACAATACAGCCCTGGACAGCCTGATAACTCTCAGGGCAAAGAACAGTGTTTGGAACAACTTGCTGACGGACTCAACGACAACGACTGCTCAGCGTTGAAGCCGTACGTCTGCCAGTCTTTTGCGCCGTACAGCTGTGTTGCGCTGCCTAATTCGGCCTACCCTGCGGATTACATGTGCTTCAGTCGACAGTAATAATTAATTGCAGAGTTGAAGCTAATTACTGGGTTTGTTATATTTTGTTTACACTCTGCATCTTATAATTTTCAAATAGCTTGGTCCTACCCGACATATTTCCACTTTTATTTCAAATCTATCTAAAAAATTGTGTTAATTATTTGTACAAGTAGAATCTATAAAGAAATAAAATTAGAGGGAAAACTATAAGGTGACAAAAATTGGCCAAGAAAAGGGGAAGTGAAACAAAATTAAGAGGCAAAAAGAATCCAGGCTCATGATTGTGTTTGAATGCTTCATGCTAGGGGAGCAAAATCTATTAATCTTGTGGAATCCTTCGTTGCATCTTACAAATCCAAGGAAAAATGGGTCTTAAGTGCGTACATCGACATCGCAGCATGCAGAAATTTTGTGAACTATAAACCAAGGCAAATATCGCCGTAGTCGAGGAGACGAGCAGCGGATGATAATGCCTGCAACAACCCTGCCCCAGCTAGTGCAGAGCCAGAGGCCTGGGTCTAACGTTGTCTAAATTGCCGCAACGTTGCCGCCGTACTTCTCGACCTAGATAGGGCATGCACCTGGATAGGACTCTACTTAGTTAGGCTTAGGCCCTGCACCTAGATAAGGCTCGATCGTGATATATCCTGCACCCAGATAGGTCTCGATCTAGATATATCCTGCACCTAGGCAAGTTTCGATCTAGACATATTTCCTGCACCCAGATAGGTCTCGACCTAGAGAGGTCTGATACTCCATCGTGAGCGGCCACGCAGGCGAGTAATAAGTCTTGTCCACGAACGTGGTTGACGGTTTAGGCTCGCTGCGCCAAATTTTCGCCGTCACGGGTGGTCAAATTTGAAATTTTGTCTGAAAATTGTGGACCTGTAAACCATAATTCCGATAATGGGATATCAAGTTATCGTTAATAAATCTGGTTAATTTGATGTGACTAGCACAATCTTTTCAGTTCGAAGTAGATGAATTATATTTTGCACGTTATTAAACATTCTCACCTCAGGCTTTATATGTCTATCTTACAACACGACATTCAAACAAATTAGAGACACGAGTGTAAAAAAAATTTTCAGAAGGCCGAACGATTTATTTTAAATCTCATAACGCACTATTTTCAGGCATAATGAAAAATATCTACCACAGCAATAGTACATTCTGTCACGCAACTCCTAGATTAATACAATACACAAATCTATATTAATCATTAATTAATACACCACCAAGATTAATGCAATACTCAACTCTAGATTAATAATGGCCTTTCTCTGCCCTAAAACACACGTATGGTCACAATCAATATGAGTAAAGTCCCGTCCGACAAAAACGAATTCCTACCTTGCCTTAGTCATTATTTCGTATGGAACCGTAAATAAGCAGAACCTTGAAGCTGAGAGGTCGAAAATCTTGAAACCTCAAAATCTAGATACTTGAAACTACAAAACTCTCAGACTTGAACTAGACACTTGAGTTTAAACATATAAACTTGGAAACCTTTAGAACCTGAAAATCTTAACAGTAAATTTTTACTTCAGTTGACCACTCCTATCTCCAGAGGCGGGAGTGTTAATTCGGTTGGAAGAACGGTCCGTAAATGTCACGATGAAAACCGTTTTTGGGTGCAGTTGGCATTCATTGGGAACCCTCAGTAATTTGATTAGAAATTATGCGACTGGAGGTGAAAGAAGAGCAGGAAACTGTCATTCATACATAATTAAATACGACGGTATTCATTGAATAAATACGAGCGAGCCCCTATACAAACTTGCGTGTTTGGAGATACCAAAATTCCCATCAGATGAAGCGTAGGAAAGAAAAAAATCTTATATTGACCCACTCCGGTTCCCTGACGTTCGCCGTAAAAGCGCAATTGCAAATCCAGCTATATATTATTTCCGGATGAGTAACTGAGCGAATATGAGTAAATAGGTGTTTCTAAACAATATAAGAATACGATTCAAAAAACAAACTCTTAACTTCCAAATCCAATAGAAGGCAAAATCCATGTATAATCTCTTCACGCTAACTAAAAGGTGAGGAACTAAATCTAATCTTATATCGCTATCTAAAACTTATTTCCAAAAATAACACGCTCGAATGTAGTCTACGGTTTATATTTTGAAAATTTTGGTCACAATTTCTACTAAAGCATTCAAAATTGATAAAAACTTCGCATTCCATTGGGGATTCTAACAGTTTGAAACGGATGACTCTATGAATCTAAGTGAAATATAATTGAAAACTAGGATAGTAATCTAGATTAATATGTTGTTCAATTATTGGAACGAACATTTTCTTATCAAACTCGTAATTCGCTGGTCAGTCGTAGCGGAGCTAGATCAGAGCAAAAATAAGAATGTTTCTCGAAAATTCTCCAAACATCTTCCTGGGCTGCTCATTAAAGGTTACAAAACAAGAAAATTTTTGGTTTAATTTCATTTCAAAAGCATTGCATGTGACATGATAAAATTACTAATGTTTTGTGTGTGTAATTTTTCAGTCCTCTCGACGCTTGATTTTTTCGATGTCTTCTTCGGCCTGCTGCTGGAATTGCTGGAGTTGGTCCCTGTAGACGGTGTCGCTAAGGCAGCCTCGCGCCACCGACCTGATCGAGTTGTCAGGCAAGCCCAGAGATGACATCTTGAGAGCAGGACAGAAATATAGGGGTTAATTATACGAAGAACGATTAATTGCGCTCAATAACTATAGTTCGTATAACGCAGTAAAAAGTGTGGACGTGTGGCAGTCATTTGCGCCTAATTACACGTAAAGAAATATGTAAGTTTAAAAATTTTGACATTACATAGGTACAAGTTACTTGGTCCTATGATGGTAAAGATTTTATTTACGCGCCGCATGACCGACGCTCAGAAATATGTATGTGAAGATAACCCATTTACTTTAGTTAACCTATTTCTAAAACTTTAACGTTCTTCTGAGGGCCATGAAAAAACAGAGTGTAAAGAATTCTGTTCATTATTGAACAAGCCGTTGATTCATTCAAATTAATTCTCCAGACTCGCTGATTCCTCCTATTATAGATTCCTGAAGATTTTCCAGTTGATCTATTTATTTTTATTTTATAGTTGATTTTCTAGTTGATCTATTTTAAGGTGAAGTAAAGACTCAATCTATTTTATAAACAGCTACAGAGGCTTTTAAGTAAACATCTCAAAGCTTACGTGGACACTTGAAGGTTTTTCTTACCGATGCTGCGTCGAAATAATGTATAGAAATGCCGTTGTCGGTAGAGTTGTACGAGGGATAAACGCACACGGACTCGCCGGTGAACTTGAGGCCCCTGAAAGCAATATAAAACATTAAAATTCATGACTTCCTTACCCTTGGCTTAAGAAAATTGTACTCACTTCATAAAAAGCCTTATGCATCCTCTTTGTTCGGGCTATTTTCTACTGCAAGGCATGAAGTCTAGCTCAACGAGGTTCGTATTTTTATTTTGCATGTAATAACTCTCTCAAACGAGTCTGCGCATGGTGTCCAACTTTCGAAATGCGCGAATGCTCGCTTCACGAGACTAGTATCCTATTTTCATGAAAAACGTGCGCTTTGCTCTTTCCTGCAATGCTCGTATCCATGACTTACTTATCGCATAACCTCGCTTCCAAAGACACTTATCCTCCTTTTGAGGAATGAATCCTAGATTTGTGATCTTCCTACGAGTATTATTAGTTTAGACGATCGTGTGTCGAACCTCTTAAACTGTTTATTTTTTTGCTCAAAATTGAACAGAATATGTAGAAAGCACAAACATTCGATCATTAATCAGTTGGTTTTTGCAATACACTGCAGTATGAGCAATAACATCGAGTTAAAAGAATAATGTTTCACGTTACTGAGGAGGTAGGAGTACTTTTTCTTAAAGTTGTATTTACGTGAAGAAAGTCCACGGCGATTGTCCACTGACAATCAAGGAGGAAACCTCCATGTCCAACTCCACGACGGTTTCAGTATTAGTGTTGCCCGTAAATTCGTTCCCTCCAAAATACGTTGTATTGTAGAGGTTGAAATATACGTCGTCCATGCCATATGGGCTGCCCGCGTACCGCAGAGAATTTATCTGCGAGACAATTGTTTAATAGAAGTGATGAATAGATAGTAAAAGTAAATTTAAAAACAATTTATTACAATAATAAGTATTGAAAAGAGAGTGTTATCCTCACTGATATCTAGACTCAACAAATGCTGAGGTTGATAAGTTTCAAATGCCGCTAATATAAAAGCTAATGTTTTCACAAAAAAGCGTATTGAGGAGATATTGTGTTATCCTGTCGCTATCCTTGGCAAACAGATGCTAAGATAGACAAGTTGAATGGCAGCTGATATATAAATAAATGTTGTGAGAACAAGGTGTATTGAAGATATAAAGTATTATCCCCGTTGCTATCCTAGGCTTACTTATGCTAAGGTAGAAAATTTGTATAGCAACTACTCTAAAATAATATACTTTAACCATAACATTTTGCCTATGGAATATTTATGTATTGAGTAGATAAATTGTTATCCGCGTTGCAATCGTAGGCTTACAGATGCAGAGGTAGTCAAGTTGTAGCAGCTGTTGACACCGTGATATTGGTACGAGGTACCAGCGTAAGCGACTGAAGGGTACAGGATCCAACTGAAAGGAGAATAGAAGAAATGTATGCACGATACTAATAGCTATCAGAATTAAATCAATTGTTCCTCTACAAATAACTCATTTGATACTTTGCAATGAAAATGCCCGAGAGATATTCATTATTTAATGAATCATATTAATTAATAAATCAAGAACTCATTACGAATAACTTCTACAAATATTCTACTGATAGATCACTGAGAACTTTTATCGAGTTTATTATGTAAAAAAACTAATAGCAAATCGTCTGAATAATCAATGATTAATTTATCAGTTAATTAATACTTCTCCGATCTTCAGGAAATTAAAGTGACCAATATTCCTAAGCTATCTTAACCGAATTGAGATCAATATTAAATCGATTATTTCTGAATTGGCGTTTCATATGAGGGTGTAGCTACTATATAGCATCTCATTTAATTCTGGTGTTTAAGAGACGATGCGTTATATGGTTAGAATGACAACAATTCATGAAGTAATAAAGACGGCCGCAGCCTCAATAACGAAAATTGTTGCTTTGCCTCCTCAGGTTTTATTTTTTCATGAACGAGACTCTGATTAACGGGATTCTGATCAATGGGACTCTGATCATGGGAACTCTGANAAAACCCACCTCCCTTTGAGGAGCTGTCACAAAGTCATTTTTCGACGCACAGGGACGATACTTATATCGTTCGATGCGCAAGAAAACAACCTTTAGGATGAGATAAGAAACAGAAAAACTCAACATTTTCAAATTTTAGCTAGGTCGGTCCCCTTAAATCATCAACGTGCTTTTCAGCGCAGCCGTGAAGGTAAAGATTGTCAGCAGCCTCATTTACGACGCAGTTTCTCCAAAAGTTTAACGGTTAGCGAAAAGACTCTGAACTAGCAGCTCTTATTTGCTGCAATATGCATGCAAGGTACATAGCCGAATGTTGGCTTGTCCCTCTACTAGTCTATCTTTCAGAACAAATTCATTCAGTCGGAAAATTCCAATTTCGATTGATCTTGATTTGATGAAGATGCTGTCAAGTTATTTGGTGCTTTCTTTGTATTTAAAGCTCTTGCTATTTGGACTCATCTGACTGATCTTAAAACTTGCTATCTAGACTGATCTGACGGTATGCTAGAATTTGTGGTTCATATCAGGAAATACCGACCAAAATACAGTAGTGCTGATATAAGCTAGAGAAGTTATCCGTTATAACGCGAAGTCAAGTTTACATACCAGGATAACCGCAGTTTTAATAACACATGCAAAGACATAAAATATTATCTCAGAAACTTATAAACATTAATTACGTAAGCAAGAGGAACGTGATTTGATATCAACCGGCAATTATCTTGGGTTACATGCATTTCAAATGCAATTATCTTAAATTTAAACCAGTTTCTCATTTGAAAATCTAGAATGGAATTCGCAGCTGATCCGAAAGACTGATATAAAAACGCTGAATGAACTAAAATTATCAAGCTAATCGGTGGGTTAATGTGATTTCAGCGCCGGAGAATTAAAATATTTATGTTATTTATTTCAATATCAGATTGTTTGTTTTTGTCTAAGCTTTGCGATATGCTTTCTATTGCTGCATTCTATCTGATCCTAAAAATATCAGATATTTTCACAATTTATTTGAGGACTCGCGTGTATCGTATCGTTGGACCGCTCATTTTGATCAGGGCACGTTTCATTAAAAACTTTTTGAATGACGCCGAGTTACTCACCCACGACGAATTGCAGCATCAATGCGATTATAAAAAACTGATTAAATAAATACCTAGAATAAATTGAATAGCAACTAGTGCTGATGAAAGACAACGAATTCTATTACATCAACAATAATTTGAATATTTTTGTATCGAGGGAGTACTTATCTAAATCAATATCGGATCAGAAGTGTACAGATATTAGTGAAAAATGATTTGCATGGTTATCTCAAGAAAAATAATACCCTCTAAAAATTAGTTAGAATGCTACTCATGGGGTTTATCTGTAAAAAAAATACTAAAATTACATAAAAAGTTCTTACCGATGATCTGGCCGACAACGCAAGATAACGCAGCCGCAAGGACCAAGAAAATTATGAAGCTCTTCATCTTCTCGACTTTAACTTAGCAATAATGCAGGAGGATGGGAGACCTGCCTTAAGTACCTGCAGCAGCACAAGTGTGAGGCTTCCCACTAGTACATTACGATTACATCATCCATAAACTCTTCACCCATATACGGGAGGAATATTGTTTGTTTGTTGTTGAATATTGTTTGAAAACACTTGTTTATTAGTCAAAAGAACTTGCTTGTGTAATATAAATGCCAATTAAATAAAATGGTCCCCCAAAAAATTTTGGACAAATGATGGTCCCCAGGATATCCGTAGTTTTTTAAAACAAATTCTTGAGGGAATTATCTTCTAATGCACAATATGTCGGTGCTTCTGCAACGAATTTGAAGAAATCATAGATTTTAATTTATGCAATAGATCTAATGCGCGGACTGTTCTTCCCTTTAGATAAATTTGATGTAGTATTTGAAATAATTCGAAGAAATTCATTTGACGAAACTTTCATACACTTGTCAATATAATATATTAGCACTTGAAGCACTCATTCTTCATGAACTATGAAGATCAATGAAAAATAATTACACTAATAAAATAATGCGGTCAATAATTTTGGGAAGACATTTTACACTTCAGATTTATAACATTGAACGATTCTATAAGTTATGCTTGTGCAGTACAGCGAAGTACACAAGCATAACTTATAGAATAACTTATAAAACTTATAGTATAGTATAAGTATAGTATAACTATAGTATAAGTATATAAGTATATAACTTATAGCACACAGATATATCATAACTTATAGAAGCACAGCGAAAACATCAATAGTATTCATGGGAATCACTCAAAATAATCTTTAGGGGGTTAAAACTATTAATAAAACTGGAGGAAATCACTGATCCGAAATGCATTGAGTCTTCCAGAAGTGTTCCCTCGCACAGTCACAAAAACAATTTCGACCGTCACCGTCTAAGCATAAAGAAGTTGTTGGAAATCTCGCCCCACTCGTTGTTTTGAGCTGTGGTTCCCTCAATGAATGAGGCTTTTTATATCACTCATTATATTAAAAGTCAATAAATTTGAATGGTATTTAGTACCTAAATTCTGTCTATAATAATATTTAAATGTCTACTACAGCTGGATAATAATTTAAAAATATATAACGTAAATTGTAAATCTAGCAGATAATTGAGGCATATTATTTCAACTCGTGGCATAGTAAAGTTGTTTAGGAGGCCATTCAAATTAAAAAATTATTTATCAACAACAAGAGAATCCCTTCAACTTTAATTTTATTTTTGAAACTTTTGAATACGTTAGTTTATTTGAAAAGTATTTGTGTACTCCATAAATTAATAAATCCTCGTTAGTCCAGTCTACATTTCGTAACGTTGCATTAGGTACACAATATGAAAAGTGTGTTTCTTCACTTTTGCTGATTCGAATCATCCATAGGATATAGATGATATCATGCAATTTTGAATAACAATAATGGTTGGAAAATACAATACAATAAATTATATGCTTCAACGCCATTTTTCTGGTCAGGTCAAACCCCGAAGTACTTACCATACAGCCCTGGACAGCCTGATAACTCTCAGGGCCAAGAAGACTGTTTGGAACTAACTCCTAGTGGACTCAACGACAATTTCTGCTCAGCATTGAAGCCGTACGTCTGCCAATCTTTTGCGCCGTACAGCTGTGTTGCGCTGCCTAATTCGGCCTACCCTGCGGATTACATGTGCTTCAGTCGACATTAGTAATTAATTGCAGAGTTGATGTTAATTACTGTGTTTCTTATATTTTGATTCCGACATATATATATATATATTTTGATTTCCAGTTTTCCTTCGAATCCATCTAAAAATTGTTGTACATATTTTGTACAAGTAGAATCTATAAAAAATAAAATTAAGGGAAACACGTTGAGGTGACAAAAAAATTGGCAAAGAAAAAGACACAAAATTAAGAAGCAGAAAGGATCTACGCTCATTAATTATTTGATTACTTCATGCGGGTGAAGCAGAGTCTATTAATCTTCTGGAATCCATCAGTGCATCTTTTAAATCCAACGAAGAATGGGGTCGTAAGTGCCATCGATGCCGCAGCATGCAACCATTTTGGTGAACTATAAAACAAGGCGAAAATCGACGTAGTCGAGTAGACAAGCAGCGTATGACAATGCCTGCACCAACCCTGCCCCAGTGCAGCGCCAGAGGCAGTGTCTAACGTTGTCCAAATTGTCGCAACGTTGCCACCGTACTTCTCGACCGTGATAGGTACTGCATCAGGATGGGTCTCGTCCTAGATATATCCTGCACCCAGATAAGTCTCGACCTAGATATATCCCGCACCCAGATAGGTCTCGACCTAGATATATCCTGCACCTAGATAGGTCTCGACCTAGGTATATCCTGCACCCAGATATCTCTGGATCTAGATATATCCTGCACTCAGATAGGTCTCGACCTAGATATGTATATCCTGCACCCAGATAGGTCTCGACCTAGATATATCCTGCACCCAGATAGGTCTCGACCTAGATATATCCTGCACCCAGATAGGTCTCGACCTAGATATATCCTTCACCCAGATAGGTCTCGATCTATATATATCCTGCACCCAGATAGGTCTCGAACTAGATGTCCTGCACCCAGATAGGTCTCGACCTAGAGAGGTCTGATGCTCCATCGCGAGCGGCCACGCAGGCGAATCATGTCCTGCCCACGAACGTGGTTGACGGTGGAGGATCGCTGCGCCAAATTTTCGCCGTCACGGGTGGTCAAATTTGAAATTTTGTCTGAAAAATCGTGGACCCTGCAACCCATAATCCAGAAAATGGGATATCAAATTATCGTTAATAAATCTGGTTAATTTGATTTGACTAGCACAATCTTTTCAGTACGAAGTAGATGAATTATATTTTACACGTTATTAAACACTCTCATCTCAGACGTTAAATGTCTATCTGACAGCACGGCATTTAAACAAATTAGTGACACGAGTGTTAAGAAATTTTCTAAAGAACGAAAGATTTATTCGAAATCTCATAATGCACTACTTTTAGGCATGGTAAGAAAATATCGACTACAGCAATAATATAAATCGTGCATTCTTTCACACAACTCCTTTGCAAGTATATTGGTCATATATTGTTCACGCATGGTCACTATCAATATTAGTAAAGTCTTGTCGGATAAGAACGAATTCCTGCCTTGACTTAGTCATTATATCGGACGGAACCGTAAAAAAGCAGAGCCAAGAACCTTGAAACAGAAAGGTCGAGAATCTTGAAACCTCAAAATATAGAAACTTGAAACTAGAAAACTCTGACTTGAACTAGACACTTGAGTTTAGACCTCGGAACTTGGAGACCTAGAGCCTGAAAATCTCAACAGTAAATTTCAATTTCAGTTGACCACTCCTATCTCCAGAGGCTGGAGTGTTAATTCGGTTGAAAGAACGATCCGTACATGTCGCGATTAGAACCGTTTCTGGGCTCGTAGCATTCTTTGGGAGCCTTCAGCAATTTTTGATTAGAAATGATGCGATTAAATAGAGGCGGAAGGAGAGTTCATAAAGAAGCACAGGAATCTGTCATTCATACCTAATCAGAGACGACAGTATTCATTGAATAAATCCGAACGAGCCACGATACAAAGTTACCGTATTTTGGGTTAGAAGATACCAAAATGCCCATCAGCTGAAGCGTAGGAAAGAAAAAATTCTAAATTGATTCACTCCGGTTCCCTGACGATCTTTACTTTCCGTATGAGTAACTGAGCGAATATGAGCTAATAGGCGCTTCTAAACAATAGAAGAATACGATTCAAAAGACAAACTCATAACTTCCAAATCCAATAGAAGGCAAAATCCATGTATAATATCTTTACCCTAACTATAAGGTGTGAAACCTAATTCCAACCTTATTTCGTTATCTGAAACTTATTTCCAAAAATAACACGTTTGAATGTAGTCTACGGTTTATATTTTGAAACTTTTGGACAAAATTTCTAACAAAGCATTCCAAATTGATAAAACCTCCGTATTCCATTGCATGACTGAACCCATTTCTAAAATTTTAACGGTCTTGTGAGGACCATGAAAAACTCGAGTGTTAACAAATTTCGTTCATTAATTTCAAACAAATATTCAGGAAGATTTTCCAGTTGATCTATTTTAAGGGAGAATTAATATTCAAGCGACTGTCCAAACAGCTACAGAGGTTTTTTAAGTAAACAACACAAAGCTCTCGTGGACACTTGAAGGTTTTTCTTACCGATGATCCGTAGCCATAATGCATGGAAATGCCATTGTCGGTAGAGTTGGAGAAGGGATAAACGCACACGGACTGGCCTGGCCGGTGAACTTGAGGCCCCTGAAAACGGGAGCGCTGCCGTAGCCCAAAAATTTTACTCTTAAATCAGCCCAAGAGCCAATGCCAACCCTCTACATGCAATAGGAATAGTCAGTCTAATACCTATGCAGCTGTTCTTATTTGCCTCATCTCGCCACACCAGCTTGAAACAAGCAATGCCTCAGCCCACAAGCTGATACTCCAAACGGATTACGCCCTATAGCTCCTACACCAATGATTTAAGCCCATACCATCACTTCTTACAAATGCCGTAAGCCACAGGGTCCGCAAACCGCACCAGACTGCCGTAAATGGGAACGGCCCCGCACCGGACTGTCGCATCACCTTACCCACTTCGCAGGCGTAAGCCCAGCCCTGACGCTCACCAGCATCTTCTTCCTCCACACTTACCCCCTACTCTCCACCTTTCCGCGAAAGGGTTAGGTTAGGTTAGGTTACTATTCTTCCGCAAGCTGGTACCAAAAGGAGGGGGAGCAGGGGGTAGCGTGGAGGTTTAGCCTCCAGAAGAACGGACAGGCTGGAGAGGTAGCAGTGTACTGATAGCACTGTGGTGCAGGGCGTTCTTTATCGAAAGTGGGGAAGGGGCTAGGCTGCATGGAATAGAAATATTTTGGGGTTTAGTGTGTGGGTTACGACCATTGTTTTGGCGGCCTGCAGCTCATTGGCTCGCTGGTTTACATCCATGAAGGGGTTTGGTCCCTGTGGCTTTCAGCAACTAATCATGTTGGCTAATTTGCTCTGCAGCATGCTTGCGCACGGAGTGAAGTATGAAAATTATCCTGGTATTGGGCAATGCTGGGCTATTTCAGTCATCCCCTGAAAACAATATAGAACCTTAACATTGATGATTTCCTTATCCTCGTTCTAAGGGGCATATGCCCACTTTTTCAGAAGCCATAAACCTCCTCTTAATGAGGACAGTTTTCTCCTGCAAGGCATGAAGCCTAGCTTAATAAGGCTCATATTTTAATATTTTATTCAGTAATCCTCTCAATACGAGTCTGGTACACTTACAGACAATAATTGACCGCTGTTTTGAGACACTTAGGTAGGTGTCTCAAGGCCTCCCCGATCGAGCGTGCCGAAAGCGAGACACCTACGGCGGGAGTTGCATGAGGTTCGGTAGAAGTGTACGCCTTGAGGTGCCGCAAGTCTGGGTAGTCTGACACGAAGAAGTATAATATGACAATAGAAATTCGTACAATAACAATTTAATAACAATGCGCACTAATCTTTCAGAGCAAATACATTCAGTCGGAAAACTCCGACTTCGATTGATATTCGATTCGATGAAGATGTGGTCAGGTTGCTTGGAACTTTTTTTGCATTTAAAGTTCGTAGTGAACTTGCTATTTAGACTGATCTGATGGTATATTAAAAAGGAGCATCTGGCTAAAATTTAATCTCTGCTATTTACAGACGGATCACTTTGAAACTTTGTACACATGTGTAAACCGAAAAATCAACAGCTTTTATTCATGTAAATTTTTCGAAAAAATGAAAGAAAATGTGAAATTCTTAGAAAACGGCCAAAAAAGGGGATACTGTAGAAAACAATCTCCTAGGATTTTCAAGCTACAACATCGAGACGAATATCACTCGATGCGTAAGTACCGTATCTATCGATTCGACAGAGCTTTTTTCGAAAATCTAATTTTTGTGGGTGGGGGAGCACTTTTCGTAAATTTTTCGAAAATTTTTCGATTTCCCTCTATTTCCCCCAACCCTTTTCAAAATATTTCCAAAACTATAACGAAATTGAAAATATTTCTGACCAATCACTAAATCTTTTATTTGCGAATCGAACGGTATACCTCTCATTGCTGTAGCTTCAAAACTGCAGGAAATATTTTTCCAGTGACAATAAGTGTGGATGTTCAGTACAGCGCGACAAAGTCCCGCGCGCCTCGAAATAGGCATTCAATGTTGCAAGACTTGACGATACTGGAGCTCAAATTCTGTCAAATTCTTGTGCGAACGGCTGCACAACAGCCATTCCGCACGACTGCAGCCGGGTAACTAACGCGCAGCGTGTTCAGTTACTTCAGACTGGCTATTTAAGTGCACTGCAGGAAATTTTAGTTCATAGCAGGAAAGAACGACCAAAATACAGTAGTGCCGATAAAAGATAAAGAAGTTATCCTTAACTTCTTTAAAGTTAAGGATAAGTTTGTTAAGTTAAGTTAAAGTTTGCATACCAGTATTACCACAGTTTTCCTAACACATGCAAAGACATAAAATATTATCTTAAAAACTTATAAACATTAACTAACCGAGAGGAAAATGACATCATCAACCGGCATTAATCTTTTATAACATGTATTTTGAGTGCAATTATCTGAAATTCAAACCAGCTTCTCATTTGAAAATCTAGAATGGAATTCCCAGCCGATCGTAATTACTGATATCAAAACGAAGAATGAACAAAAATAATGAAGCTATTCGATGCGTTAATGTGATATAAGCGCCGGGGAATTAAAATTTATATTTTTTTTCAATTTCAGATTGTTTGTTTTTGTCTAAGCTCTTCGGTATGCATTCCATAGTTGCATTCTATCTGATCATATAAATAGAAGATATTATTAAAATTATATTTATTCCAGAGCACGAGTGTATCGTATCGTTAGGTCACTCATTTGAATCAGGGCATGTTCCATTAAAATTTGCTTTCCAATGGCGGCGAGGTACTCATCCACGACAAATTGCATTATTGATGCGATTATAAAAAATCTCATTGAATAAATGCATAGGATAAATGGAATAACAATTGATGTTAATAAAAAAACAACAAATTCCATTACACCTACAATAATTTGAATATTAGTGTATTGAGGGAGTATTTATATAAATCAATATCGGATCAGAAGTGCACAGATATTCGTAAAAAGAAGTTTGTGCAGTTATCTCAATAAGAGAATACTCTCTAAAAATTTGTTAGCTACTACTCATGTGGGCTTATCCATCAAAAAATACTAAAATTACATAAAAAGAAAGTTCTTACTGACGATCTGGCCGACAACGCAAGATACTGCAGCGGCAAGGACCAAGAAAATTTTGAAACTCTTCATCTTCGCGACTGGAAATTAATAATAATGCAGGGGGATGGGAGACCTGCCTTAAGTACCTGCAGCGGCACAAGGTGTGTGGCTTCCCACTGTACATTACATCATCCGTCAACTCAACACCGGAATACGGGAAGGAATTGTCCAAGAAGGTAACTGCGTGCTGAATATCGACTAGATAAATTCATGCGTTGGCGGACTATGGCTGCAGGTGGAAACACTTGTTTCTTAGTTAAAAGATCTTGCTTTTGTAATATAAATAACAATTTAATAAAATGGTCCCCCAAAATATTTTGGACAAAAGATGGTCCCCAAGATGTCCGTAATTTTTTAAAACTAATTCTAGAGGAATATTTTCTAAAGCACATTATGTCGGTGCTTCTGCAACGAATTTGAGAACAATAATAGATTTGAATTTATTCAATAGATTTCAAGCGGACTGTTCTTCCATTTTTTAATTTGATGTAGTAAATGAAATAATACGAAGAAAATTATTTCACAAAACTTTAATACACGTACTGGTCAATAGAATATTTTAGCACTTGAAGCACTCATTCTTCATGCCAATATTAACATCGATGAAAAATAATTACACTGATAAAATGATGTGGCCAATAATTTGGAGAAGACATTTTACGCTTCAGATTTGTAACATTTAACTATTCCATAAGTTAAGTTTGTGCACCTAAAGTATAGCGAAAACATGGGAGTGATTCATGGGAATCACTCGACAAATTTTTTTAGGGGGATAAAACTATTAATAAAACTGATGAAATCACTGATCCGAAATGCATTGATTCTTCCAAAAGTGTTCCCTCGTACAGTCACAAAAACAATTTCGACCGTCACCGTCTAAGCTTAAAGAATTCGTTAGAAAACTCGCCCTACTCTTTGTTTTGAGCAGTAGTTCCCTCAATGAAAAGGCATTTAATATCAGTCATTCAAAGTCAATAAATTTGAATGGTAATTACTACCTAAATTCGGTCATCTGACCAACTAGAAAACTCATTATGATGCTAATATTATTATTATTATTATTATTATTATTATTATTATTATTATTATTATTATTATTATTATATAGCAAATTTATAGGTCAGTGGAACCAGTTACGAAAATTTCGTTCAAGCAATGAACGTTGCAAAATGAATATTACATGAAAATATCAAAGAAAAATTAAAACGTCAGGGTACGAAAATATTCAAAGTTAGATGGGCAGCTTCAATGTAATTGTTGTTGAATTAAAGTTCTTAAAAATACATTTATTTGAATATAGCTTTCGTTTTGTACGCGTTCGTCGTACGCAACTTAATTATAGTTAATTATAATGTACGTGTTTGAATTTAGTTCGATGCTGGCTCTCTACTTGCCTAGTTGGAGGGATATTTGGTGCGTGTTTAAATTATAAATCATGTTCACAGAATTTAGTCCTTCTGTGCCCTTAATGTGTTCACACTCGAAATAAACGTTTTGCTTAGTCTGTTAACACCATGTGAAATATTGATTTATAAGCAATAATTTTTACCATTTTTTTTTGTTTAACAGAAACGGATTTTAACATGAAGTGAAATGAAACTCGCAAATTTAAATCCTTCGAAGCGAATAGAAATAGTAGTGAATATTAATTTATAAAAATTTATTTAAAATTAATAAATTCTTCATACTAGTATGTAAACTACACACATTTTAAAAAATCTGTAAAATAAATTTATAAGTCAATATTTCCCATAGTTAATAAATCAATACTCAATTCTCTCATAGTATCTTCTCAAAGCCGAAGTGCAGGGCCTATATGCATGGCCTGGTCAAACATTGTTTAAACTTCCACCCACAAAAACGCGCGACATATCGCTCAAAATATTTGCTTACGCACCGCATTTTGGCTGACTTATCCCACCCTTTGAGACCTTGTCAGGGTTACGTCTTGCCCAGAATTTTCAGCCTGGATATGCTCGATTTATGTACTCCATTTAGATACACAGTCGCGTCAAAACATTTTGAATCATATAAAAAATGTTTGTTGGTCATCTAAGCTGCTCATTGAGTCAGGAAAACGTTTTGAAGTGCCACAAATGCTTGACTAGCGTCAAGCATTTGTAGGTACACGTACAACAAAATTTCGCTGTAACATCCGTAACATTGTTCGCAAATCTTCGGTTCCTCGAAGCTTTATAGATACTGACAATATTAGAATTATAGAACGTCAATATTTTTCGTGGCTGACTGACAATTCTAGTTCGGTAACTTTTCTTATCTGCAAACCACAGACGGCAAAAATAAAATTAGAAGAACAATTGCTAAATTTGTTGTTATTCTTATACATATACAGTACACATCGGAGTTTGTTTTATGAAATTTTTAACCCTTCTTCTCCTACAGTCATGAATAGGACTTTACAATTATATGTAACTGTTATGAAAAGCTTGTAGGCTTTAGTTAGGTCTATTTCGTTACCAATTGTTTCGCAACCAAAAATAGTTGCAGCGTTTTTTATCTAAGATTTAATTTTAAACTTTTTTATGTCCTGTAAAAAGTTTCACTGAACCTGCAGCTTATACTTAAAAATATATATATATATTTCAACGAGTTTGACATGGATACAAAATATAATTTTTTTATATAAAAATAATTATAAATTATAATTAATAATTAACAATCATAATGTAATGGGAAACTACCCTCAGCAAGTGACAAGCAACAGCATCTTGCATCAGCTGGCCCAAAGGAGGGCTAATAGACGGAACACGTCCAACGTTACACCCGGGACCCGAGGGCGGGGTGACCTGCCAGCGACGACTTGGAGGCGGAGGACGACGAAGGCGGCGCATCAGCGTGCCCGGGGGACTGGGAAGTCCCGAACTCATAATAAGGTCATAAGGTCATAAGGATTTAGTGATATATTTTCAATATTATTTCAGCTACGGGATCTTTCTATGTCAAAAATGCTAAGAAACATTATCGTTTTTATTATAATGATAATTAACGCTGCGTCATTTATCTGAAGCATAATAATGCAGCAGCATTGGTTTACATGCAACATCAGCAGCCAGATCACCGACACATCTGCAGAGGAACGTTTCACATTCAGCACTGCATTCATGCATCAGAAGATTCCCAAAAGTGCCATTCATGACGTTGCATTATCCATTCATGTGAATAAGCCGTACATCCGCTGTACTCCACCAGCAGCCGCATTAATGCAGTGTAGTGCATTCATTTGGACATACACTGTCCCATGTTTCGAAAGTAAACTTCATAAAATTACATGTCAGTAAATTTGTACGTCAATTGCGAAAATAGTAAAGAATATTCAAGCGATATGCATTAGAAAGTTGGCCGGTGCTCGTCGTCTCAATAGCTTATAGTTCGTTTATCATATTAATAATTATACTACTCTTGATAAGTATATACTACTATATATATTATATTACTAACCTCAGTCACATGATATACACATTTACTTTATAGTAATTTTAGTCATTCGTTGCATTCTTGATAATGAGATATCTGAACTTCCACCAAATGCACCACATTACGAAGACCACTGTTTGCAGTTAATGCAATCGCTACATTCTCACAGACGAGAGATTATTATTATCGATTTATGAGAACGTGGCATTNCGTGGCATTTCCGCATCTCAGAGCGTGGCATTTCCGCCTCTCAGAGCGTGGCATTTCCGCCTCTCAGAGCGTGGCATTTCCGCGAATATAGGAGCTACTGTTTGATTGGCCAATGAACATCGGATGTCGTTATTTGGTCCGACCATCTGTATAGCTTCGTAACGTTGTTCGCGATATCACTAAATGTAAGTTAAAAGATTACGTACGTCACCATGTACTGTACGAGAAAATTGGCTTCTAGAGATATCTTGCCGGAATTTAATTGAGAATAGTACGATTTGAAGGTGTGTTAATTAAATTAATGAAGTTTGATTAGGCAAATCGAAGGCTTGGGTAATATTCGTTGCTTATATCTATACTGAATATTATATGCTAATTAATTCAAACAAAGCGAATTCGTAAGCCAATCTGGAAGACATTTTGCTTCGAAAAATTTTTCTTTTTATTTAATAAAAAACAAAGCTGACCTTTGAATTATTTTATCATAGCACGACGCATTTTCAGCAAAAACGACAGCATCAATCAGAATTGTTTGCTCGAACTGACAATGGACGTACCAATGATAAGCCCGTTTGTCGGGCCAATCTGGGTCAAGTGGACGCATATACAAGTGCAAAAAAGTCAAAGTTGATCTTAGTCAAAGTCCCTCTCATTACGCTGAGTGTTTGTTCCTTTGTTTGTGGCAATATTATATGCCCTGCGGACCGCAAAATAAAATCATTCGCTGTGTTATTGTGCGTTGTGTGTCTCGCAAGCAATCCGAAGTAGTGACAGAAGCCATGATTCTTGCTCCTAGGCCACCCCGAAGCAATGGATAAGCAGCGGATGAAACAATGCTAAAAATGAGTATCTTGACGAATCGTACAGTGTAAATCTTGCTTAATTGTTTTGTGTATAAATAGCTGATGCAGATAAATATAAAAGTCAGTTCATAAACTGCAGTCTACAGGAAATCGGGAATGCCTTGCACAAATTAATGCAAGATATAACATAACATAACATAGTGATGTCGGCGCTAAAGAGTAGGCCTGATGTGGCCTGTCGCCGAATCTTGAACTTTTCATGACTTGTTCATAGAAGATCTAATCTTGTCATTTGACCGGATATTTTCAAGACTGACGCGCCTATGAAGGCTCAGCAAAATTCGAATATTAAAGCGGGCAATCAGGAATGATAACAGCCAATAATAATAATATACGTTTGAAAATTACTTTTTAAAGACAACACTTCTAAAGAATCCAGTGTTTTCAATGTTACAGATGCACAATGAATTTTTAATTTTATTTCCTAATATTAAAAAAATTAATTTTTCCATTTTTTTAATAAATTTTTTCAAAATTATTTATTCTGTCAATTGATTCAAGGGCGTCAAATATCAATTATAAGATTTGTAGCTGACAAAATTATTTTTTCAGTTTTTCAATATTGAAAAAAACGTTTTATTAATAAAATTATTTATTTTGTCATTTGATTCAGGCATTGTCTCCAACTTTACGCAAGTGTGCAAAATTTCAGATCAATAGGATAAGGAGAAGTGTGTTTAATTTCAATTATAAGATTTGTAGCAGACAGACAAACAAACAAATAAGAAGTGAAGTAAAAGAGATGTGATGTAAAAATAAGAATTAATAAAATTTAATAATAATAAGTTACTGATTGATAGAACGAGTCATTCAGATAACCAGCGCTCAGCTGACTACCCACGGTCTCCTCCAGTCCTTCGAATGCCACAAAAAAAATACGAAATCGAGCTTGAGAAATATAGAACAGCGAGTAAAACCAACGGACGAACTTACCACAGGACTATAGACGATGAGGATTTCCGTGTTATTGTAGAAGTCTATATTAAAGGCAAGAAAATAAGCATGAACTAGAGAATTTCGGCTTCGGTTCATTAGAATCTCAAATGTATATTAGCTATATGCCAGGAAATGATTGGCCGATTATACTGCTCCTACCTTTATATAGGAACTTGCGTATTCGAGGGGAAATGCGGGCTTCTAGTTAATTTAATCAGGGACTGTATTTACTTGAGCTCAGCAGGAAGATCAGGCGTCGCACCCAAAGGCGTAAGGTTGAGGCAAGTTGAGCAGCCAGAATACTTAGAAAACAAGGAAACTAATAGGCCGCTTATAACTTAGATTGAAATAAATATAGAGTACACACTCTCTGAACAATGCAAAATTGTGAAAATCGTTTGTACTCACAAAGATCTATATATATTTTTCCACTGACCAAAAGTCAAGGAAGTGGGACTGTACCTTAATAACAGAGTTTTTCGTGGCAGCGTGCATGTCCTACAAGGCAAATACAGTCGGCGTTAATGGTGTTGGCCATTTACGGGTGATTTAAATTCAATTCAAATCCCCAACACCTTTTTACCAGTTTGATGCTCAAAAAGTTGACACTTGTGGCAATTTAAAAGGCCAGCTGTACCGAGGAAGAAGTAGCATAAACTCAATAGCATCTAACTGTCTGCATACTGCGCTGAGGCAGCACTCCGACGTTCCTGATGTTTAGGTAACATGCCATAAATTAAAACCACATGAAATGTTATTAAAAACATCTGAACATTAGGTGAGCGAGTAAAACGTTGCCCATCATAAAAGGTAAATATTTTAAATTAATTATATTTTGAGTACAAAAATCCATAATTTAAACAACATATGTAAAATTAAATACCCAATCTAACTTATTTAATAATATCGAAACGCGGGGTTGGCTGAGTTTAAAAAAATTAATCCGTAAATGTGCGTAAGGAATTTGTCGTGATTAGAAAGAAATAGCGAATATACCGAAAACGATTCTGCGTTACTTAGGTAACGCGGACCATAGATTTCCGAGAACTTGGTATTTCATGCCCTAATAATCGGATTGTTGACCGTAAGCTATCATTCTTATAGAAAATATCCCTCTTTAGAGATACCTTCTAAGTTTAGACCCATTTCTTCAGCGCACTTAATGAATTTTATCGACTTTAATAAATGTTTGTTAGAAGAGCGTGATCAAGGCGTAATGATCTCTGCAAGAGCTGACGTGAGGAAGAGCCGGTGAAGTTAAGACAATATGACAACCGAAAGATGGAAATAACACCATCTATGTTATATATATGAATTTCATATTGCTGTTCATTTTCTTTAAACCGTGCGTTATGCATTCCATTGTTACGGTATATCTGATCCTCAAATAGCAGATATTGTCGCAATTTGAACAGCGAAATTCTTTACCCAGTCACACGCTCTTTCCAAAAAATTGAGACAAAAAATTTTTACGACAGCTTGGGATTTTGTTTAAATTGTTCTGATGATCTGGAATCCGGGTTAATGGGGTAATCTGGGGCAATGGGATAATGGCATAGTCTGGGGTAATGTGGTAATCTGGGGTAATGGGGTAACCTGAAGTAATGGGATAGTCTGGGGAAATGTGGTAATCTTGGGTAATAGTGAACTCTAGGGTAGTCTGGAGTAATGTAGGTTAAAAGGGGTAATTTGAAGTAATGAGGTAAGCTGGGGTTATGGGGTAATCTGCGGTAAAAGAGTAATCTGGGGTAATAGCTTTTAGTCATTCTTCTGGAGCGCGAATAGTTCAAATCCAGTGTATATACATGATAAACTGATATGATAAAAGTACCACAAAGAGTTTACGGAATAATTCATCGACTCACTTGAACTCATTGATTCTGTTGCCTACGTATATGATAATCCGTACATTCAGGAATGATATGAACAGCCAATAATACTAAATTATTTTGCGCATGTTGGTGGCTTAAAACTCATCTCTATACTTTTTGATAATTGTTTATGTTTAACCTCAAATCGAACGAGTTATCGGCTGTATTATTTCAACGGATCACAAGCTGATATCTTGCAGAGAAAGCTTTTAACGAAACCTTTTTACGAGTGAAACCAAACGCTCTAATACAAAATTCTGTTAATAATCTTTATGAGAATACTCATACAGATAACTCGAAATCATAACAGTCACATAACATTCACTCTGATCATTCAATCTTTAAACAAGACTTGCGTTTTCCTGAACAAGGCTTGCGATATCATGTGCAGCAAAGTAGTTCGATAAGTTTGGCTTTTATGGTTAAATCGTTGAGGTGATCATTGATAGCCACGCGTATAAATAGGAAACTGCAAAGTTCTTCTCAGTTGCATTAAGAACTCAAGGAAATCCTGTCCTGGTTACTGACGACCAAAGTATTCAAAGCCTATTTTACTATAGGCAATACACAGCTGGAGAAATATAGTGTTAAAAACCTGTACTTAATTGTGCTGGCACAAAGTGGTTGTATTGGAATAGAAGCAGATCGCCATTTCTAAAATATGTTAATTTACTTAATTAATGTTTTCCGAACCATCTCTTATTTATTGGGTTCTTATTGATATTTACACAACAAATTATATTTCAAAGTTAGGGTAAATATCGATTCTTGTCCCTTTCATTTATCACAATGTCAGATATTCAGCCGAAATTTTAGAAGTTATAGCAACTTCTAGGCTTCTTATGAAATTCAAGCTTATGCATATTCCACTTAAGTATATAGTATTTTGTTCGTTGTTCAAAGCTTGTCCTTGTTGTCTTTTACATGACCAATAAAAAATGAAAATGTTGGTGCGAGTCCACGTGATCGCGTGGCTCGCCATGGGACGGTTGGTCTGCTGGTCAGAAGCTGTCAAGGTAGACACGCTCTTCCAGCGCATCTACGAAACATGCAAGAACCCTGGGCTGCAGGTGGAGGTTGCCAGTCTGGTGAGTTACCGCTTTAATAATTGATTTAATTGAATCTTATTCGATATATGATCACAATCAAAGTAAGAATGTCTTAAACCCAGGACAGGAGGAGGTTGCCAGTCTGGTGAGTTACTGCTTTAATAATTGATTTAATTGAACCCTACTCGATGCATGATCACAATCAAGGTAAGAATGTCTTAAACCCAGGGCAGGAGAAGGGCACGAGTCTGGTGTGTCATGGTGTTACTGCTTGATTGTGTAAATTTCAACGCAAAGTATGCATACAACATACTTACGTGGAATATAATCATGATTATATTCTAAGTAAGAATGTCTCAAACCCAGGGCAGGAGAAGGCCAAGAGTCTGGTGAGTCACTGTTTTACTACTTGATCGCGCAAATTTCAACCCTATGTGTGATTATATTCCAAGTAAGTATGTTTTTAACCCAGGGCAGCAAGAGACGGCCGCGAGGCTGGTGAATTACTGCGTTACTAATTGATTACCAAAAAATACAAATTGACCACAAAAAAAGTACGCGATAAATGGTGACTGCTCTGATTAACAACACTTTACACTTTATGATGATTAAGTGAATTCAATTGAATTATTCGTATGGAGTTTTTCACGTGATTTGAAGTATCTCTATTCTATAACAGATGAATGCACTCGACAAGTTTTAATTAATCTAAATCATATTATACACGCTGTCTACCGCGATGATTTTTACCCTCTGCATCTTTCATGGAATCGACCTCACCAAACATTCATCAATCTCCCTGTAATTGGCCACAATTAAGGCTCCTGGATCGGAGTAATTGTGCGTATGTTAGAGAAACTATCCGGTGATGTAGGTGATGTGGTTGAATAGTAGAATGGTTATTGACTTCTCACTTATTTTTAAAATCACTAGTGACGTGACCTCCTGTAGTCTTTTATAGTAATTTTTCATTCAGACTCTTAATGCCACCACAAGTTCAAATAGTCACGTTAAATTTTGGGTGACTAGTGGTATTTTTATGAGTGATCGATAATATTATTATTTATGTAAGCCCCATTAATTGTTATTTTGTGTCCTGTCATATTCTGCTTTCTTAGTTCATTGATTATCACAGGTCCAAATTTTGAGCTTATTAACACGTTTTTCTTAACTCAGCTTCGCGTTTGTTTGTTTGTTGTTAAAATTGACAACGAAAATTAGCCCCCTTCTGATTTCTCTAGAGATCTGAAATTCGGCATGCAGGCTATTTTCACCTAACAATTTCAGATGCAATCATAAAAACTAGCAATTAGAGAACTAAATTAGCTTATTTGAGTAAAGTATATATATATATATATATCGCTAAAATTGAAATTTGGACATGACATAAGTTCATACAGAAAGTATTGTAGATACGGTTCA
>NW_025940203.1:0-325 GCF_000764305.2 Hyalella azteca
GGTGATTCGAAGCGAGAAGAAATTTTGTCGCGTGGAGAAGTTGCAGCGCAGTTTTTTTAGTTTATAGCTGTGGCCCCTCGTGTTGGTTCTTGTTTCAAATTCTAGTAATCCTTCGGGGGACCTTGTATAAACCATGAGCATACTTGTATACTCATGAGTTCAGATTGAGACGCGGGAGTTCTCCAAATCATGTATATAAATCCAGTTGTGTAAATAAGGTAAAAAGTTTATTCATACATCAAGATGGAAATGCACAAAAAGTTTTGAAATGTTTCTACACGAACTCTGATTCCGTTTTGAACAAAAGAAATGAACTGTTAACTGT
>NW_025940204.1:0-2608 GCF_000764305.2 Hyalella azteca
AATGGGGACCTTGAGTCCTTTTGATATTCGCCACTTCTTGGCAGACTTTTAAAATTGCATTGAATGAGCTGGTATATTTCGACGTGCGTTACATAATCTCAACTTGTCACCGAGAGGTGTCGCGTGTGCGTCAGTCAAAATTAGAAAATACACTGATGTAAATCAATGAATGATTTTGCCCCTAATTCAAAAATGCATTGCATTCCAACGTCAAAAACTACAGAAAATTGTAACACATTGAACATATGAGTAGAGACTTCAAAAATAAAAGCACTAAATGAACAATACCTGATATGTTTAAACTTCCACCATAAAAGCTACTCATCATTTGGCCGCCTAATTGGCCTGCTGCAAACTTTCATTACTGCCGCGGGTTGAGTGCCGAGTTCCGAATTTATTTATTGAAGAAAAGTGGTTACCCCGTTGACTCGAGGATAAAACACATTGAATTAAAAACTTATTTACGCACCGTGTCTATAACAGCGTGTTATTAAATAGAGAAAATCACAATGGGGACATTTGTAAGTTTGCTTCAAGGTTTTGAAGTTGGTATAAAAAAATTATTTGAAACTTAACACGTTAACTCGCGTTCATTGTGCCGCACTATGGAATTCATCAACAAAAATACAATGTTGAGATAAACCTTTCCCAAATAACCAGAAACATGAGAGATAAAAAATTAAGCTTAAATTATGCTAGCATAGGAGGTGAAAACTGTTCCACTGTTGCAATTCAGTCTTATGCATAAAACGAAAACTTTTGCTATGATGTCTAATATTATTAACTCCGCGACTAATTTTCGATGTCAGTTCCCCGACCACAGTTGACCGAAACAATTCCTGGATAAACCAATTCGAAACAATTCGTTGATCGTACAATTCGAAACGATTCCTTGATCGTACAATTCGAAACAATTCATTGATCGTACAATTCGAAAAATTCGTTGATTGTACAATTCGAAACAATTCGTTGATCGTACTTTAGATAATGTAAAATTGTAACAATGAAATGTTTTTTGCCCGGTGGTTACAGTTCAGAATATCAGGATTGGAGTAGAGAGGTGGGGGTTCGATCCCAGACCTGTGCGTCAGTTTCTGGTCAGAAACGGCGAGGAGGGCCGGCGGTTAGCAAAGCAAAATAGTAGTAGTGAGCTGCGAGTTCGAAACCGCAGCAAGCTGTGAATGTTCTGCAATGTTAATAATCGGCGACAGGCCTACTGGCCTAATCAACGCTGAAACCGCGATTTATATTATAATATTTCACTCTTATTCTTTAAATCTCGTCCAAATTCAGTTCGAAATATTGAGAAATCTACTCAATTCTTACTTCTGAAAAGCTATTATAAGTCGGGTATCGAAGTTACCGCAATCGTACTCTTAAAACGTGTTTTTCCCGTAAAACGTGACATATTTTGAGGTCTTGAGAAGACAGATTTTGAAGATAGTTTGAGAACTCAAAAACTGGTAGGCCGAAATCAAACCAAAGTTCATTTACTCGATAGAGTAAACTAGTATTTAATTAAGGATAAGCAGAGTCATCGTCAAATCAACATTTCAGGAAAATACACTTAAGTTTGAGCACGCTCATTACGAAGAATGCACCGTCTTCATTACGAAACCTTGTTATAGCTAAATTTAAGGGCGACGAAGAATTTGGTCG
Source organism: Hyalella azteca (assembly GCF_000764305.2). Taxonomy (NCBI): domain Eukaryota; kingdom Metazoa; phylum Arthropoda; class Malacostraca; order Amphipoda; family Hyalellidae; genus Hyalella; species Hyalella azteca. Next base: position 1,660 of record NW_025940204.1, read on the forward strand.
ACAAAATGTTAATGCAAAGTGCCCGCGAAAATGAAATGGGGAGTGAAATTGATTGCAAGAGTGGGCACGTTAGGACCGAAGCTCGTCAATATGAACAAGCCCGTTTCGACCAGCAAGCTGCAGTTTAAAATCTTCAATTGAATTGTTGAAAAGAATTCCAGGACAAGTTGGCATCGTCGATCAACTGTTGAAGGATGAAATTGAGCTGACTTAAAAATCACTACGTAGAGAATGCGGAAACCTTCATACTCGTTAAAGCATGAAGTCATTAAAATCCTCGTAGAAAAATGAACAAAACTCTACAGGCGTATTTAGGACAAAGCGTAGATATCGACTTTAGGAAAGTCAAATAATGCTGGACACGGAAAGGCACCGAACGACTGTGAGCTCAAGAAATGAACGCGACTACGATAACTGCATGAGGTGCTTTGGCAGAGGCGGAGGTCCAACTAAAGAATAAATAATTTGAAACATATAGTTTCTTGTGATGATGTGATTAATGCAGTGTGTCTTTGAATAAAAATAAATGTTTGTTTCGTCACGATAAATCTTTTATTCTTGAGTAGAAAATCCGTCTCATTAACTCTTTTCAATCGACTTAGAAGCAGTAAAAATTTTCAACAATAAAATGTTGTTGAAAATGGAAATAGAGAGAAATTGTGATTGTAACATAGCTTGAAATAAATAGGTTCGTGGCCAAGTCAAAATATTACACTAAATTTCCAGCCCTGCAACGCAAAATACGAGAAAAACGTCTAATAACTAATTTTTTGAATATTAGTAAATTTCTAAATTTTCTCAAGCTTCAAATTAGAGATGAGACTTCGAGTGAAGTTATGCTCGGTCACAGTCACGATGAAACTAATGCAATAAGGCAGTTGATTACTCTATATAAGAGTAGTAAATCTTAAAGGTTTGGTTCAATTTATTCTTCGTTGTAAACACAATT
>NW_025940205.1:0-8193 GCF_000764305.2 Hyalella azteca
TGTTGTGTTGTGTTGTGTTGTGTTGTGTTGTGTTGTGTTGTGTTGTGTTGTGTTGTGTTGTGTTGTGTTGTGTTGTGTTGTGTTGTGTTGTGTTACGTAGGAATGGCGGACATTTGCGGCCACACACTCAGAAAAAAAAGTGTAATTTTGTCTGAATAGCGATGCAGATTTTTGAGCATTGTGTGGGTCATCTGCCCCAGTTTGGCCCGGTATAAGGGCGTATCATTGCTACGTTCACTAGCTCTGCTGGTGCTGTGGGTAGTAAAAGGTCTCGCTATTTAGACATTATTACTCATTCATTAACGTGAGTGCAAGCGTCGTGGCTATGACTGCGTATTCATAACACTTACGCTGAATAAACGGCGTATTCATAACACTTACGCTGAATAATTGCCGGAATGTTAATGCGGCTTGCACGGTAAAAATGCAATGACGTCTTTCTCTGCAAATTGGTAAAAATTAGCGCAGGATTCCCTTGGGCTTTAAAATCCGGACTTGTGAAGCGAAGGGAAATGATTAATAAATTTACCGATTTGGTTAGCTAAATATTGGTTCTTTGGTATACTACTTAATTAAGTGGGTTAATTAAGTAGTCTAAAACATTGTTAGATAATTGAAAAAAATATACAATTATGGTTTTACATGAGGCTCGGTGCTGTAGGACCAGACTGATGACCAAATGGAAAGCCTATTGATGAATTGAAGAAAATTAGTTCATTGAAATAAAACAATAATATACGAATACAGGCGCAATCTTTCATCTACAACACCTTTAACTCTATTCATAGAAAATAAGACGCGGTAAAAGACAATACGGTACAACTTGACCTTGAAAAAAGCCCCCAATTTCATTCACAATTAAGATCACCTAATACTGGAATATACTAGCAGCATTTGACCTCAATAAAGCCTCTAATTTTATTATGTTACTTGAAGTCACCCACCATGACAGCAACTGAGTTGCAGCTCCAGAAGTTTAAGGAATATCAGATGTCAAATGGTCATGCCGTCACAATGCTAGTATCCTGATACCGGTATCCTGCCTCCCCAGTCGTTGCGATACCGGTATCCTGATACCGGCATCCCGCTTTCCCCGACCTCCATCATTGTTATCGCGTGCCAAATAATTATTGATTCTGTCATTGTTGGCCAAGTATTGAGTAAATCGCTTTAACCGGATTCGTAACTAAGCCGAAAAGCATTTAATGCAGAAATTAGCATCAAAAACTGCCTAAGATTACAAATTTAAGAGAGAACTTCGGACTAATAAAAAAACGCGTTCAACGCTAATGAAAGTTTCACTGCAACTTTGCACATTTAAGATCCAGGGTCAGCATCTGGCTCTCCTGCGAGTGAAACATTAAAATGAAGTCATAGGCTATTTAATTTTTTAAAGTATGTGCTGGCGAATTCACAGCGAATAAAGGTTAGAAAAAAATTTGACGAGTCTCTGAATAAAAACCTTTTGTTTTGCAGTCAAAGACAAATTAGATCACAGAGTCACATGTCCTGAATTTCATTTGCTAAGTTGAAACAAATTCTCCTACTGTAAAATTTTCTTCACAAGGTAAAGAATTGGTCTCCAACTGGATAAATTATATTGATAAATTACTTAATAAGATAGTAAACATTTAAGGTTTACCTCATGGATGGTTAGCGATGCGTTGACAAGTTATACGATACCAGAGTGCGAGCTTATTGGCACAATTTTGGAACTGAAAATTCTCAGCAATTTGTAGATTCATCATTTAATTTCATAAAAACTAAAAAATACCGGTGAATATCTATTTTTATTCGATGGGATCAGTATTATTTTGCGATACAAACAGACTATAATCCCGGCTAATTTTCCGTAACGTAATAAGTGAAAGTTCATCATTTAATTGTTTGTATCTCGGCGCGAACGGTTGATCGTCAGAGCAAATTCTTCTATTAGTGGACGAGGCTGTAATCAACCCTAAAAAAATTGCTACCGTTCGGGCGCCATTTCTCGCGCTTGATCATTGATCGAGTGCTGCTGTGTTTTTTTTTCTTGGTGGCAATTTCGATTTTCCGGGGCTAGCTCTTAGGCCTTTTTAGGCTGTCTTCATTTGAGTTAGGCTCCTGAAGGGTTCACAAGGACACCCTTGTCCTGATGAGGACCAGATACAATAGCTCTTCGTCGGGACACTCTGTCACCAAACTCCTCGCTCATCTACACTCAAAAAGCGACAACCTCCAGGAATTACGGACGGATGTCCTCGTGTCTTCGCCCAATAAAATCTTCCGAGGTCACCGAAACAGACGCCATGAGATGCGTAGCTTCTACTTTAGAAAATTAAGAAGGATTATACTGCGTGTAGTAAAAATAAGAATCAGGTTCGCCACTTTAATCCGCCGCTAATGGGCGAGGGTGTTTCCAACATAATATTTTATTTATCTTGAATTTCAGAGTATTTATTACCAAAATTTGAATTCCGAAAATGAATTGAAAAGCAAAGACAATAACACAAAAATTCACCATTTCTTTATAACAGAAATTGCTGCGAAGTCCAGCGCCAACCGAAACGTTTTCTCTTATAAAAATATTGCGATTTTTTGTGAATTATTTTCGCTGTTAAATTCTTAGTATATCTGCGATTTAAGCAATCAATTGATCACTCGAGCCTAAATATATTAATGCCAACAACAGGACAGTAGCTGATGCACGATATATTTTATGTGAGCGGTTATAAGTAGAAGTGCCCTCCTGGGGAATGCTTTCTAGTGGCCTTCAATGCATAAATTTGAATTTAAAAATGCATGTCTGATTATAGAGCCGCTCTTGACGCTCTTGTTCTTGTCTTGACAGTAATTGGTTAAGAGAAACGCGGAGGTCTACAGGGCAAGATTCGGCGTAGATTGCAGTAAACTGCCTTGAAATTAATTATTATACACTTTGATATTTAATTAATAATTAAGCATTTCAATTTAACTTACTTTGGGATAAGTTAATGAAAGGATTGACGTTTATTATTTAGTAGAATATGTACTGTTATTCCAGCCTCAAAATTTTTTTACGTAAAATAGAAGTTTCGTCTTCAGACAATGACCCACTAAAAAGTATGAGAGCATTAAGCTCTCTAATAATAAGCTTCTATTATACCTATTATACATACTGCTGCAGGATTGCAAGCTTTTATTAAACACATTTTGCACATGCTTCGGACTTGAAAAATGCAGATTTAAATTTCTAGGCAATTTATTCACTAACTTGTTCCCCCGGCATTGCTTATTCATATTTTCCTGTATATTTTAATTTTATTTTGAAATGTTATGTTCGAATAAATTCCATCAAGGGTGGAATTCAGACGAAGCTCGAAACTTGGACCGCTTAACTGTAACTTTTTTAAAACATAACAAGCCTCACTAACTTCAGCACGATTGCATTCACCGAAGAGCGACTCTATAAACTTTCTATTCGCTGCTTCTAAACTTTGCAGTCAACTTATCAAGGTTCACGTGCGGACAATTGTCACATGAACTTAAAATTAATTTTTAATAAGAAACACAACCCTAGAACACTCGTACCGAACAAAAAGTCATGCAGACGTTTGAGAATATTATCAATGAAAGTGATAAAATACTCGATATATAAAGGATAAAAATTTATATGTATAATTTTCAGATGTCCACATGCAGCATGTCCTGAAACCAAAATTATTCTCTATTCAAGTCTAGTTATAATGTTATTACGTAAACAAAGTGGAAAGAAGGAAGCAAAAGTTTAACAATAATGAACTGTTTTGCTTAATTAATACCTAATATTAATAATCATTTACTCATTATATCAAGAATTTCATTTATTGGCTTTGAAACGCCCGAATGCCATGTAAATAAATTAAAATTTATAAGGAATTTCGACATAACAAAAAATACGAATAAAAGAGTTCGTTGAGTCACTCAGATGCAGGCATGGGCATCAAAAATAATTATCAATCTTTCAAACGCATCCAGAAAAACCGTAAGTAGACGATCAAAGGCCTGCATGGGCATCAAAAATAATTATTAATCGTTAAAACGCATCCAGAAAAAACATAAGTAGATGATCAAATGCCTGCATGGGCATCAAAAATAATTATTAATCGTTAAAACGCATCCAGAAAAACCATAAGTAGACGATCAAAGGCCTGCATGGGCATCAAAAAAATTATTAATCGTTAAAACCATCCCAAAAGACAATAGGTCGCTCAAAGTCTTGTAAAGGCTTCAAAAAAAGGCATGCAAAGACCTTGAAAACCATTAGTAGTCGCTCAAATAATTGCAAAGACATCATAAAAATATTTTAAAAATCACTCGGATGCTCGTGAAAGCGTCCTACAAGACACAATGAGGTCATTTAACTCAGTTCTCTCACGATATCAACATTCACATGAACAAGCTTCTCATTCTTCAACGTTGGCATTATATTGCGAACATTAAATTCGAATTGCCGCTGCGTATAATAAAATTTGAGGAAAATTAACAGGAAAAAATAGCAGGCTTCTATTATAATTTTTAAGGAGAGTTCTTTATACTGTCGGATTAGATTTTTCATTTTACATATTATTATGAAAATTCAACGTAGCTGACAATAAAACTTAATAGATTATTACCGAGAAATGCCATTGGCATTCTAACAGGTTTCGAGAAAGTAAATTGGTGCATTTACCCTTCAGGTTTAATTTAAAACGCCTTCAGTAATTTTTTTGCTCGATGATCTATCTTAATCATTCGTTCAACAAACACCCAGTGACGCTATTATTGCACTCACAATTTCTAGATGAATAATTTCGTGTGTAATTAAGATGGATTTATTGAGGTGGAAATCTATCATCAAGGGGAAATACAGAAGTGATTGCTACTCCTATGACATGCAGCAATGATTGCTACTGCCAGGACATGCAGCAATGATTGCTACTCCCTGGACATGCAGCAATGATTGCTACTACCAGGACATGCAGCAATGATTGCTGCTCCCAGGACATGCGGCAATGATTGCTGCCATCAAAAGGTGAATTTTACGAGACCCTGAGATTGCATTCGCGGCTGTCGTTCCACGCCACTGACTGCATGGGATACTTACGCTCGTAATCCCTTCTTTATATCCCATAAGGTTCTTTACCAGATACTCCCTCTGTACACAAGGAAGCGCCAGATACCCCCTCTGTAAACGAGGAAGCGACAGATACTCCCTCTGTACACAAGGAAGAGCCAGATACTCCCTCTGTACATAAGGAAGCGCCAGATACTTCCTCTGTAAACGAGGAAGTGCCAGATACTCCCTCTGTAAACGAAGAAGAGCCAGATACTCCCTCTGTAAACGAGGAAGAGCCAGATACTCCCTCTGTACACAAGGAAGAGCCAGATGCTCCCTCTGTAAACGAGGAAGAGCCAGATACTCCCTCTGTACACATACTCCCAGGACATGCAGCAATGATTGCTCCCATCATAAGGTGAATTTTACGCGACCCTGAGATTGCATTCGCGTCTGTCGTTCCACGCCACTGACTGCACGGGATATTTACGCTCGTGATCCTGCGCTACATCAGTGAAGGTCCCTTGCCAGATGCTCCCTCTGTACACGAGGAAGCGCCAGATACTCCCTCTGTACACGAGGAAGTGCCAGATACTCCCTCTGTACACGAGGAAGAGCCAGATACTCCCTCTGTACACGAGGAAGAGCCAGTTACTCCCTCTGTACACGAGGAAGAGCCAGATACTCCCTCTGTACACGAGGGTAAAGAAGGGTAATTACGTCGAGGGGATCCAGGGAGTTTGATGTCATCGGCCCAGCGTCCTCGTAAAGTCGTCGAGCCAACACATAATAACTTGATGGCGAGCGCCAGATTCGATCAGGAATTTCAGCAAGGAATAAAATATCGCGGTTGATTGCGATTGCCCTCGTTTATGTTGTGCCTCCAGGCAAGATTTTCGTAATTGCCATTAATTAACGCAACTAAATTTGCCGTTTGCCAAGCCAAATTAGCCGTCTGGCAAAGCTGAATTCATCAAGAAGGTTTGGAAATAATCTAAGAAGGACCTATGAAAAGGGATGTATATTGTGCCATTTAATTCTATCCTAATTTGAAAAATTTTAGCTGAAAAGGGGAAGCGTCGGAACAACGCCCATGAAAACTAAACATAAAAATAATTAGGATGATGATATTATTACATTAAACAATGTTCGTGTTCTCGATCGATAAAACAACTGATCACTTAAAAATACCTGGGTAAAATTTTTAAGCCCATGGGTAACTTGAAAATAACTTGTATTGGACTATTGAGGTGGAAGCTAATGTTTATATCCACCTGTACGTTATAATTGCAGTGCAGTTTATTAATTAACGTTGTTAGGGGGCGTAAGGCAAGTGTTTTATTACAGTTAGGTATTTGGATTTTTGGTTTTAAGTCACCGCGGACGTGACCTCGTTTAGAGAAGCACTCAAACTTTTTCATTGCTGTGTGCTCCACCGCGGAGGTACGAGCTACTTCATCATTATGCCTGTTTATTTGTGTGATAATTTTCTGTTGTAATTCAGAGCTGGTGTTTAATTAGAGGTGTTCATGATTATGGTTATCAGATTATTAGTTATTTATCTTGTTTAATTTATATTGTGCTTCTGTTGCTCAAATATTGCTAGTTCTAAATTTTTGTTTATTTCTTAATTTCAGAAAAGCTCCGAATTTTCAGGCCAGAAGTAAGAACGAGAGCAAAGAGAACACACGGTTTTATTCTTGTCTTTGCTTGTATATGTTGTTTGTTTACTATAGTTTTTATTTAACACTTTTATTCATCTATTTTTGCCACTATACCCACGACAACGTAGTGAATGAACTACGTAAAAATTAACAATATTATGAAAGAATATATCACTTAAGTTATCGCGGTAAACAAGTATTTTGACTAAAATATTAGCTGTAATAGCACAAATTCCAGGCGCGGGCAATGAAGTCTGCAAGAGGCATTTAATCTCAACGCTAAATTGCATGATTTACTTTAATGCTTAATTTCTAATTGAATATTTAGTAGATTTTACATGTGATACACCTGAAACCATAATGAATCTATATTTGCACACAAACGTAAATTTAAATATGGCTAAAATTGCGATTGAACGCATAGCAATTTTTGATCTATTTACTGAAAGTAAATCTAATAAATAAATTAGCTAAAACTTGCAAATCTAAAAAATTGGCTTCTGTGCGCAAGTCGCGACTTTAGTGAGTCGTTTTCTAGTCGTTTACTATTGATTTTTAAAATTGATTTTAACGAATTGCGTTTTGATTAAAATTTATTTATACCAATTCTTTATCTATTATGCCACTTAATTTTACCTGTCATGTTCGAACTTCAAGTTCGGTTCACAAAAAAAATTTGTTGAGTTAGTAGCGATAAATATTGATCATCTTGTAACTATCATCTCGAGATATGAGAATGGTAAGAGAAAAATCCGTTGACTTTTTATAATTTCCTTATTTGATGAAATCCATAAAAATTCTTAGGATATCCAATCTTAACAAACAGCACGAATATCTCACGAGGTTCTGTCTAGCGGCGCTGCAGTACCGTCTGAAATAGCAGTTCTGTCTAACGTATCAGTACCGTCTGAAATAGCAGTTCTGTCTAACGTAGCAGTACCGTCTGAAATAGCAGTTCTGTCTAACGTAGCAGTACCGTCTGAAATAGTAGTTCTGTCTAACGAAGCAGTACCGTCTGAAATATCAGTTCTGTCTAACCTAGCAGTACCGTCTGAAATAGGAGTTCTGTCTAACTTAGCACTACCGTCTGAAATAGCAGTTCTGTCTAACGTAGCAGTACCGTCTGAGATAGCAGTTCTGTCTAACGTATCATTAATTAACTCTCTAATTGCTGTAGCTGCAGGCAGATCGCCGACAGACGTTTTAGGAGCTGTTTTTACTACATAACAATATAAAAGCGAGATTTCAATCAGAGAAATGAGGGAGTGTTCCAAAATAATGGTCCACTTCTAATCTTGTGCCGACAGTCACGCCGACAGTCACGGGAGATGGAAGACAATTAAATAGTGGAAATCTTGTATATAAATCCAGTTCTGTAAATAAGGTAAAAAGTTTATTCATACATCAAGATGGAAGTGCACAAAAAGTTTTGAAATGTTTCTACACGAACTCTGATTCCGTTTTGAACAAAAGAAATGAACTGTTAACTGTGAT
>NW_025940205.1:8595-34336 GCF_000764305.2 Hyalella azteca
CGGTGGTAGTGAGCACTTGAGCTGTTTTAGTGCGCAGTTAAGGGAGTTGATGCGCAGTTGCACCGAGTTGGTGCGAGGTTGCACCGAGTTGGTGCGCAGTTGCACCGAGTTGGTGCGCAGTTGCACCGAGTTGGTGCGCAGTATAAATTGAATGCTGATCAGGCATCAGGTGGTGAGCAATGGTTTTCAAATATCTCCATATGCTGGTCTTAATTTATCAGCTGGTGATGATGAAATTAATGATGATAAAACTGAGAAGCGGCGTGCGTATCAGGAAGTTCGTTCAGTTTTAACTGAGCGACGGCTTAGCGGAAAACGATTTATTTATCGGTAATTTTTAAACAAGAAAAACGTCGTCATTGACATCAATATTCATGGAAAACTTTCCTATAAAATTGATTTTATAGCAATATTTTTCAGAGAAGTGCTTGAGAGAGAAGCTTGCTGAGTGAACTGGGTATCATTAAATTCGAATGATTTCACTTAGTGTTTCAATCTCTTAAAGGCTGAAAAATATTATCTGAAAAGCATCAGCACTAGCAGAGAGAGAGAGCTTTCATCGAAGTTTACTTCGTCTCTGTCGAAACTGAATCTTCTCAAATGGCCAAAAGATGAGCGTGAATGCGGTCAATGGAATCAGAAGTTGCGATGATGGAAACATTTGTAATGAGACCTTATAACCCTCGTCGTCTCGTGCTGTGAAGGTTCAACGAGTTCCATCTTTGAAGTTATACCGTCTGAAGGCCTGACAAATTCTCATCACGTGGCCATTAGGCTGAATTTGTGCGTCGGTGGAGCGTTGTGGAAATTCATTTGGTTGCATTTTTATGATAGATAAGGATTTTTTATATGTTTTTATAATTCATTATTGGATTGTAGCAATTTTTTTGGCTCTGATGCATCAAAGTGTTTTTTAGAGACCGAACGGTAATTCAATTGCCTTAGTTTTTCGTTAGGACGAAACGAGAATTTCAGTCAATGATTTATTTGGCAAATTATTATTATTCTGTTGCAGAGCTTCTGGTTAGTTTTGGAACTCTTCGATAGATTTAATTGACGATTGCCGCAACTCTCTCACTTTTTGATCTTATGGTCGTGATACAATTATATCGTTTCCGTTCTTATTTCGAAGGGTATAGAGATGAGGGAAGTGATTCGTGGCTTTGAGCCGCGGCAACCTGTAAAGATTCTTTGGTTCCGTTGTAGGCAGGACTTGTGCTACTGGAGTACCAAGATACAGTACCATCACAACCACAACATTTCTTCCGAAAATGTTCAGAACCTCCCGGAGTATATAAGCAGTAGCTGATCTATGAATATAAATCAGCTCGTACGTTTCTAAATATCGCTACCGGAAAGTAGAAAGGTTTCATAACCGGAAAATATCTACATTTTTGACCAAGAAAATAAAATATCGATCTTTTAGTAGAATTGAGATTTTAATATGGAGTGATAAAATATCTTACGCTTGGTTAACGAACGTACATATCTCGAGGCTTAGTGTAGTATGCAAAAATGAATATAACCAATAAATAAGATTAAAGCTATAATGTAAAATACCTATTTTTCAAAAATCAAGTCGAGAAACTAACACAGCTAAGTAAAATTTCATTTTTCTTTTTGAAACTCGCAGCTTGTTAGCTAAAAATGTCTTTTTTGGCCGATTAATTTCTCACGCATTAATGTCGTCCGTAACAAATTAATGTCTTCCTTAAATTATGCAAAATAATAATTAGTAATTAAGTTGTTGGAATAACAGCGTAGGAAGCGTTCTTTAACCCACACAGCACCAGGCGTGAGCGTCCACAGGCTGTGGGGCCCAGTCTGAGCGGCTCTGTAATGAAGCAACTTATGCCCTGAATTGTGGCTGAAACTTGAGCGCGCGACTCGCGATATTTTACAAATGTTTTTATAGGGCTGCATGCAACTGAAAGATACTGTATGATACAGTGTTAGATCGAGTTTTTAAATTGGTACTGATTGAGTATTAAATCAGTACTAGTTACAGAGAGTAATCTCTCCGATTGTTTAACGTAACAATAATAGGCGACTGAAAACCTTTTCTTGAATCACGAGTATTAAATCGGTACTAGTACGAGTATTAAATTAGTAATTTTTGAGTATTAAAGCGGTATTTTTGAGTGTTAAAACAACACTTTTTGTGTATTAAATCAGTACTATTACGAGTATTAAATGTGAGCCATAGTTTGATCATCAAATCCGTGCACGTTGGAGTTATAAATTTCATGATAAAATTAAACTCATTGCGAAATTTTACAGTAACGGGATTATAATTAATGAGAATTTTACGACGTCGCGTTTCATAGGACATGAAAAACTGGAATTTTTTGGCACAAAAATCTTACGCGCAAATTATTATGAGACCCCTTCATCACTGACCTTATATGGAAAATGATTAAATCTTCTATCGTGAAATAATAATTTTTAGGTCAATAGCCAAAGTATAGTGACGTAAATCCAGCGCAAATAAAATATTTTACAAGCGTTCATTTACTACCGCGGAATATGCGACCATGAGGCAAAATCCTCAAGATTGTTGATGCAAAGTCCTGATACAGCGGAGGATGTGGCGTAGGAAATGCATCGCAATTATGAAAACAATTGTCGATAATCGAAAATTAATCAATAATAAATGGAACTGCCAGTGCAAAATCTGACTTCATAATTGAAATTAATGCGACGGCAGGATAATATTTGGCTGATAAATAAAGTTTATAAAAATAATTCCTTTGATGCAATGCAACCAATGAATCGGCTTAGTTAATAAAAAATGTAAACAAGTTTAATGATATTTCACACGCTTTTTATGACCGATTGACAAGCCTCTTATTCACTTAAATTATCATTAATTGTGTTAATAAAATTAATTGTTAATTGCACGGCAAAATAAGTCCACCGAAAGTTATCTCTAAAGTCCAGTGGGAAAGTCTAGCGACAAAATTGTCTTGCCACTGGGACAGCGACAATTGTCTTCACAATTTTCTCTAGCGGCAAAATTGGACAGAAAAGCTCGAAAAAGTCATTTAATTTGTTCAAAAAAGGATGTAATTTTCACGTTTGGAAAAGCTGGACAGAAGTATAATATTTCTTGGCGGGAGCTCTGGTTATTTAGGAGCAGTGAAAAACTATACACACAACGAGGCTGTGACTTGAAACTCTGGATTAAGTTCAGGATTCAAGCTCAAAAAACATCATACAATACACTACGGAAATGCAAAAGTAGCTGAAACGCGAACAAAAATTTTCCTTCTTCAAAAGAAGCGACACAAGCCTGTACAATAATTTATCGTACATACGGAACAATATTAGCTTTAAATGTTTGATATCGTCCATTAATTACAGGGTGAACCAGAATTAACTGACCCTTTTAATTTGTTAATAAATAAAAAACTAAGAACGTTATCAAGTTGAAACTTGTTTTATTTAAAAGTAGAACATTTTTATGGTAATATTGTATCCTAGTTTTTATAGGATACAATAATTAACTANTTGCAAGCGCACATTGTAGGATTTCGGTTTGGTACAGATTACTGTACAAGACACTACGCAGAACTAGGCAAGCCCATGTGTACCTTAGTTATATTATCTTCGTTTACGGCTTGCGTCTGGTGCGACAGGTGAGGATTAATTAATTTATACTCTGAATATTTCCTCTGAAATAATGATAAATAAATTTTCGTTGTATGTTTAGTTATACAATTTTCTTCTGTATTGTTTACAGAAACCGTTGTGGAATGTCGAATAAATGGAATAAATTACGATAAATGTTTGGCATCCTCGACGCGTAAATCATGCAGTACGGCAGTCGAGACAAAAAAAGACGATAATCAGTGCTACGGCTGTGATCGTCTTAATTGTTTCAACATAAGCACCTGTCACCAGTCGCAAAATGCAATGAACACCACCGGCTTCGCTCCCCGACCTTATGTATCCAACTCAGAAGCTCGGAGCCGTCACCAGGAAGAAAAATGAGATAATAGAGCTTCTTGGGGATAGTTTAGGAGCGAACAGGGCTCTGGTGTCTCAGTTGTACGAAGAGCTTCTGGAGAAGATCACCGTATTTTCGTCTGCATGCAGTGAACTGATTGATTCTCTAGATGGCGACTCTAAGAGCAGATTACTGGAGTGGCATCAGCAGCACATGGCATCTATTGTAGAATTTAGAATAAGAGTTGACAAGTATTCAAGTGTTCGCGCCAGAGAAACTGGTATCATACCCGGTCCCTCTGCGCTTTCAGTCTCTTCACGAAGATCGCGGCAGTCAACGGCGTCTTCCGCACGTGTGCGCTTAGCTGAAAAGAAAGCTCGGCATCTATCGGAGAAAGTTTATAATGAGAAGTTAATGCAGATCGAGGAAGACGCGTTGCGGAAGAAGTTTAAACTTGAAGAAAATGAACTGCTGTTACGGAAACAGAAATCTCTGAATGAAGTAAATTTAAGAAGATTGCAACGCGAAGCTGAAGAAGAAAAACTGAAAATCGAAAATGAAACGCTAGCATACTTTTTTAACCTCTCCTGGGTTTACGTCTCGGACAAATTAACGGCCGGACTCGCGGCCAATTTCCAAATTCAATGATCAAGGAATATCTCTCAAACAACTGAACTCAACTCGATGAAACTTGGTACACGTATTCATTAGGACCTAACGGTAATGTTTAGCTCGTGAAAATTTTTTTGAATTTGTCTTCATTTGTTTTTGCCACAGTTATATGGCAATACGGGCCGAAATTCACAGGGATCAAGGAATTTCTTCCAAACTATTGAACAGATTCGAACGAAATTTTGAATTTACAGTCCTAACTACCGAACGCTAATGTTTAGCTCGTAGCTCTTTGTTTGCGAGTTTTTTTTTTCATTTCACCTTCATTCGTAATTTAAACAGCAATACGTGCTTAAATGCGTGCAATCAAGAAATTTCTTCCAAAATTACTGAATAGATTTGAACGAAACTTAGTATTTAAATACCTAACATCAGCAATGGTGATGTTTAGCTTGCTACAACTTTTTCGTTTTACCTTCGTTTGCGAGTTATACGGCTATACGTATACGGATATACGTAAACGGCTCCTGGTTAAACCGGCCGGTTGAAAAGCCGGTCGTTCGTCCTATATCCGTATAGCTCGCGAACGAAAGCAAAATAGAAAAATTATCACGAGCTAAACATCACCGTTGGGAGGTTAGGTATCTATATACAAAGTTTCGTTGAAATCTGTTCAGTAGTTTAGAAGAAATTTCTTGATCGCCGCGAATTGAAGCGACAAATTATCCGGCGATACTGGCCGCAAATAAGGAAGTGTGAAATCAAGAATGACGGTGAAATAAAAAAAAACTCGCAAACGAAGGTAAAATCGAAATTTTTTTACAAGCTAAAAAATCACCGTTTGGCTTTCCTATCACAGAAGCGACGCATGCAACGAGACAGTAAGTATTACGCGGACTATCAAACTTTCATGAACATGATGTTGGACGCCGGATTCATGGAGAGGGTGCCCGAGGAAGAGTTGCACGTGCACACGGGTGGGCTATGGTACCTGAGTCATCATGGTGTTTATCACAAGGAGAAAGGTAAGATACGGGTAGTATTTAACTGCTCGCTGAAATTTAAAGGTCAATCACTGAATGATATTTTGCTACCAGGACCTGATCTCGCTAATAGCCTTCTGGGGGTGTTGATAAGATTCCGACAGGGTGAGAGGAATTTTGGGGGACATCGCCAAAATGTTTTATTAAGTAAAAGTCCCAAGGGATCAGTCAAATTTGCTCAGATTTTTCTGGTTAAGAGATAACGAGTTGAGCAACGAGACTGTGGAGTACCGGCTGACGGTCCACGTTTTTGGTGCCGTGTCCAGTCCCACGGTGGCAAACTTTGCTCTCAGAAAGGTAAGCGAAGACCACGATATGAGCGACCAATGTAAAGCAGCTATGAACGAGAATTTCTATGTTGATGATCTACTGCTATCAACTAATGATGCCTCTGAAGCAGAAATTCTCCTTCGTCAGGTAAGAGAAGCTTTGGGCAAGGGCGGTTTTCATCTGACAAGACATCGTTAGTAATGATGTAAATGTGCTAAAGTCGGTACCAGCTGCAGATGTGGGAAACCTCGAGGGAGAAGCGACTCTACTGAACCAACACCAACAGTCATCGAAGGCCTTGGGTATCAAATGGAACTTAGACAAAGATACTCTGGGATTTAAGGTAAATCTGACCCAAAACCCTATCACACGTAGAGGCATTCTTTCAACTATTAACAGAATTTATGACCCCATCGGTATCTCAGGCCCTGCTATCATCTCTGGCAAGGTAATACAGGGTGCGGCGTGGGAACTTACTCTTTTAAAAAAATCACAAAGTAAAAAGTATTAAAGATAGCGTTTTAATTCTTTCTTTTTTACAAAGAGCTACATTTAAAGTTTCGTTGGGTTTACTTACAAGTTTAATTCTTGAATATTACATCTTGTAGGTGACCTCCATGAAACGCGCGCTCCTCTCTCGACCACTGCATGGTCGCAACTGAACTGAGTGGACGAAAAACTTCATAGCCCGCGCACCATATTGCGCATGGCGCCACCTTCCTAGGACTAATGGCCGCCACGTGGCGCGCAATTCAAATAAGTAAGTTCCCGCGCCGCACCCTGTATTTCAGGAGACTTGTAGATTAAAGTTAGACTGGGACGACCCCCTGCCTGATGACCTTGCTTATAAGTGGAGAAGATGGTCTGCAAACCTCGAACTACTACGTGGCTACGAGTTTCCACGTGCTTACGCGTCTGGTAAAAGTGTAAGGCGCGAAATACACTACTTCTGTAACGGGAGTGAGACTGCATATAGAGCGATCGCCTACATGAGGTCGGTCGCGCAGGATGGGACGGTAAGCATCGCCCCGGTCCTGGCGAAGGTGAGACTCACCCCGCTCGCTAATACTTCTTTGAAGACAATACCTAGAATTGAGTTGAATGCAGCAAGACGCTCGATTATTCTGAAGCACATTATTGACCGTGAACTGAAATTGCCAATCGATGTAGAGTATTTTTGGACTGATAGCACCACTGTGCTGAAATATACAGGGTCCTTCAAAAAAAAAGCATCTGATTTCAATAGGCTTTTGAAAAACTCATACGACACATACAGAACAATTAATTTTATTTGTGAATAGCATATTTGATGCCATTTTATATCACTTAGTACACTTTACTTGGTTTTGAAAATTATGTTTGATAAATGATGTCCCCATTGTTAAGACATTCATGCTTTCCCAGAAGTTGCCCATAGCTCTTCGTGTAACTTCCCTTGGAATGGCTGCCACTTCCTGCCTAATGGCATGTTTTAGTTCTTGCAGATTTCTGGGACGATATCGATATGGGACGCCTAAAGGCTGATGTGTACAAATATCGTCCCAGAAATCTGCAAGAACTAAAACATGCCATTAGGCAGGAAGTGGCAGCCATTCCAAGGGAAGTTACACGAAGAGCTATGGGCAACTTCAGGGAAAGCGTGAATGTCTTAACAAAAAAAAACTGGGACATCATTTATCAAACATAATTTTCAAAACCAAGTAAAGTGTACTAAGTGATATAAAATGGCATCAAATAAGCTATTCAGAAATAAAATTAATTGTTCTGTATGTGTCGTATGAGTTTTGCAAAAGCCTATTGAAATCAGATACTTTTTTTGAAGGACCCTGTATAACTAATGAATAACTCAGATTACATAGATTTGTGGCAAATAGAGTATCGCTGATTGTTTCTTGCTCACCTACAAATCAGTGGAGGCACGTTCCACAGGATTTGAACCCTGCTGATCACATTAGCAGAGGAGTTTCCGTAACTAAATTTTTGTCACTCGATCGATGGAAAACTGGCCCTGAATTTCTTCTGAGTTCGGAGCAAGATTGGCCTGTAACTAACGTAGTAGGTAAGCTATCTTCCTCTGATCCTGAAGTAAATCAAAAGGTAGTGTCGATAAATTGTAAGACTGATGTTTCGGTAAAATCTGTGCTTTCAAAGCGAGATCCTGTTGAACTATTGATGAACTCATCGTCCAATTTGAATTCCTTGTTGTGTAAAGTGGCTTGGGTTTTGAGATTTAAATCTTATTTGAAGGATAAGGCTTCGACTCCAAATGGGAGCGTAACTGTGCACGAACTTGCTGCTGCGGAACTGGAACTGATCAAATTAGTTCAGAGACAAAATTTCTCGAGCGAGATAAATTCTATTATGAAGGACCAACCTTTGAAGAAATCGAACCCGCTTAAGAAACTTCATCTTTTCCTTGAAGATGGTGTATTGAGGGTTGGAGGTCGCTTAGCACGATCTAATGAACCATTATCCTTTAAGTACCCAGTTTTGTTGCCAAAAAATAGTTGCGTAGCTGAACTTATTGCCAAACGAGAGCATTGTATTGTAGGTCATTTAGATCGAGAAACTGTTCTGGCTTCATTGCGGCGCAAATATTGGATTGAAGGAGCTAACTCCTTGATCAAAAAAGTTGTACGCTGCTGCATGGCTTGTAGGAAGCGCCTTGGTGTAGTCAGCCAACAGCTCGTGGCAAGCATTCCCAAAGACAGAATTCAGGGAGATGAACCGCCGTTCACAAATACTGGAATTGATTTCTTTGGACCTTTTCATGTTGTCTATGGTCGTAAGACCGTTAAGAGGTACGGAGTAATCTTTACTTGTTTGGCTAGTCGTGCGATGCACTTAGAAGTTGCCCATAGCCGTGATACCGATTCATTCCTGAACAGTTTTCGTAGATTCTTGGCACGCAGGGGCAACGTCAGAAGAGTTCGCTCGGATAATGGCACAAATCTGACATGTGGATATAAGGAAATGAAGAAAGAAACCGCCAAATGGAACTGTCTCCACATCGAAAATTGGATGCGGCAGAAAGCTATAGATTGGTGTTTCCAGCCACCGGCAGCTTCTCACTTTGGGGGTGCCTTCGAATCTGAGATTAGATCTGTGCGCCGAATTTTGAGCGCCCTAATGAACGAACAACCTCTGAAGCTGAATGACGAACAGCTCTCAACATTGCTCTGCGAGGCGGAGTCTATTCTCAACAACAGACCTCTAACGCCTGCTTCAAATGACCCTTGTGATTTGGATGCAATTACTCCGAACTATCTGCTACTGCTAAACTCCCAAGCTACTTTACCACCAGGACTTTTCAATAAAGAAGATTCTTACTCAAACCGAAGATGGCGTCAAGTGCAGTACCTGGCTGACGTATTTTGGTCCCGTTGGCGCAAGGAGTATTTACCGCTGCTGCAAAAACGTCAGAAGTGGTGCAAGAATCAAAGTCCGCATGAAGTCGGAGACCTAGTTTTGGTCGTAGACCAATTGCTGCCTAGAAACATGTGGTGCTTGGGAAGGATATCAGAAGTGTATCCTGATGACCATGGAAATGTTAGATCTGCTAAGGTTAAGATAGCCAAATATAAGGACGATTCGAAGCTATTGATAACACGATCATTCTACAAACTGAAGGCGAAGTTCGCAAACTCGGAAAATGTAAAGATGTAGTACTTCACCTCGACAGCACAGGATCTGTCATTCTTAGAGGAAAATCAAGCAAACACTTCATGTATCATGCTTGCGTCTTTCGATGTGAATGTGAAAATCCCCCATTAACCGCTATATCAATGTTAGCACAAGACAACTCTGCAAACACGATAAGTGAAATGTTGACCATGTTATGCAAAAATTTTAGAAAAGTTCCCGGGCGTGATTGTGTATCAAAGCAATAGTAACTGATCAAAGCTATGCAATATCAACGCCATATTAGATGCGCTGCACGTGGGGTCTTTGAGCAAGTACCTAGATGAATTATGGTTGAAATCAACGGATGAACTGGAAGGCAAACCAAAAATTAAATTGTGTTCCGGTCATGTGATAAAAAACGTTTCAGTTCAAGTAAAGAAACACTTGCCCCTCGTACGACCAAAGGATAACAAACCAATTAAGTTCATGTTTGCACGGCGCAAACGACACATGAATTATGTGCTATTTATACAAAAATTGCAAAACTTTTATTGAGCAGGTATTCAGATCACAGATTGGAAGAACTGATAAACTCTACCCACGATGATTTTGAAACTGACAGTGACACAGATTTTGTTCTCGCATATTACGCTGCGACTTGGATGATGTTCCTTGGAAAAGTCTACGCGCAACGTCCAAGGTGGGTAAAACGTTTTCGGAGATATCTAAGGAAACAGAGGTTTCAGTTGCAAGACATGGATCTCTTAAAAACCAACTGTATTCGCCAGAACTCAATGAGTACCTTCTGACACACTTCATATGCCATTTGCCCCTCAGTGGTCGAGCTTGCATGTGCCGATGCAAACAAATTCACTCGTTGAATGTTGGCAGAAAATAGTTAAGCATGACATAATGCGCAGAGAGAAAAAGACCCCACGAGAATTCGTAACCAACATGTATCGCGCAACGAAACAACGTGTTAATGAATCAGCGTCTGGAGTCCGTGCAAAAATCAAGCGAGTGCGTAACACAGATCATGAAGAAAAATGGTGCAAACGAACTCGTTGCGAAGGAAAGTCGCATACTGAAATTGCGCGTCAGATGATTTTCCGAGAACTAGAAATTCAGATGAGAAAAGAAAAGCAGCAGCTCTCAGAAGGAAGTTCTACCAGAGAAAAATATATGGAGAGCACCGAAGAATCCGCAGTTGGTTTCGCCACATTTCCTGCTGAAAGAAAACCTCCGGACAATCCTGACTTCGGATGCGATGAAAGAGCTTCGGCTGAAGCCTTAAAATCAAGAACTGATGATGACAAATCGTTAGAAGAAACTTCAACCGTATTAAATTAAAAAAATGGCGAGATTATTTGCCAAGAAGACAACAACTATGCTTCAGCCGTAACGAACAATCAAAAGCATAATGCAAAGCCGCCCTTATTACGCCTAAAACTGAAACTTAAGAAGTTCACTAAGACATCAAAGAAGTCACAAGTCTCAAACACGATCAACGTCAATGAAGTCAACGTTAGTAGTGATTCTGATGCAACGGAATGTCAGGCCGTCGTACAAAAGCCAAAATTGTCCGAGGAAAATAAAAAATAAATTTTAGAGACACATGCGTGGTTCTCCGATGAGGAAATAGATCTATTTCTTGAAGTAATGGAACCGGCTGGTTCAGAGATACTTTTAAGGAGTACTCTTGTAGTTTTTGATCCGGTAAAACTGACCTTTGCCGACCAAAAATTGATACAAATACTAAACGCGAGCTACAGCGATTGCGCGATAACCGCGAAAAAGCACGGTTGGAAAGCTGCTGTCGGAAAAGGCTCGCATTGGCAGGTGCTTACCAATGTGCCTGAAACAGACAATGGTGATGAAACGACGCCTCAGGTATTCTTCCTGTGCTCAATGGGGCTGAGACAAAGAGGCGACGTTTTAAACTATTTGCAGAAGCTTTATGCGGATGTAGCGCCGAAATTGCATGTTCATTGCCTATCAGTGCAGCGCCAAAACGACGCATATAGTTGCGGGCCTTTTGCGTGTGTGTTTGCGACGGCGATTTTGTTCGGTGATCATCCTGGACTCGTAATGTACGACGTGGAAAAATGAGACCGCATATCTACGGCACTATTGAAATGAATCGCCTTGAGCCGTTTCCAAAAAGAATAGACTTCGTTCTTAGAAAAAACGAGAAATTCGTCAACATTTTTGAAAATAGTACTGAGGAGCACTTACGCCTGTTGAGTACGTTAAACAAAAACGAAACCCTAACTTCAAACGCTAACAATGCTCCTGTGGAATGTCGAATAAATGGAATAAATCACGATAAATGTTTGGCATCCTCGACGCGTAAATTATGCAGTACGGCAGTCGAGACGAAAGACAACGATAATCAGTGCTACGGCTGTGATCGTCTTTATTGTTTCAACAAAATGAAATGGAACACTTGCGAGGTAATCCAAGCCAGTAATATCTTGCTCATTGGGAACATCTCTCTTAGTGAAGGGCCAACTTTCATTAGCGTACACTACAGGAATCGTGTCCTGCAAATTATAATCCAAGTCATACAGCTCAACATTATGGACAACATTAGTGCTTACAATTCTCACATCGTTCATGGTTGTCATGGTCAGTTTCGACCGGTTCCTCTAATGCCTAATTTGCCAAACAAATCCTTATTCATAAAACAACTAGAAGAACAACTATCTAAAGCTGCATATGTCAGCAAAGACCTTTTCATACCTCTGAGTCTAATGACTACTGGTACCACAGGGCAGAATATTTTACTGGTACCAGCCCCTGTGACGCATGTTGCGTTACTGGTTAGAGTTGCTGCAGGTTCCACCCGAGGTTCGTCTTCATCCGCTGCTTCAATGCAATGTGCGCTTGCACTATTTAAGGAATTATGAGTGTCTCGGTTGATCAAAAAATACGTTTATTGGTTTTAATTAAAGAATAATTTTAGTAAAAATCTGTAATAATTATTGCTGCAGCGTATCAATAATATCTACTCACATTCCAAATTTCAAGCAAATCCGTTCAGTATTGAAGGAATTATGAGTGGTTCAGTTGCGCGAGTTCGAAGGCGGGTCCGCAAAAGTGTCGATTCAGTTATCGCGAGCTGATCTCCTTGCCCTGGCGCACAATCTACCCTGCTTCTACGTAGTACTGAATCTACTCTGACAGTTAAAACAGCTAATATTGTTATAGTTTATTCTACTCATATAGAGATTATCTCTGCGGTCTGAAAACAGATGCACATTTTTATGTACCGATTCGTTACATTCACAGTTAATACAGGCAGTAGGCAACTAGAGAGTAATGATTGAAAAGTCTAGTGTGGAAAAAGAACTCGAAGTTTATGTCGACAAGGAGCTGAAATTTTCTAAGCATGTTGAAACGCAAGCTAACACATCCAACAAACTTCTTGGACTAATCAGACGCTCATACGAGTTCCTACTTCCTAGATACAGAAGCGATGAAGCAGTTGTTAGTTGCTGTCGTGCGCGCGAATCTAGAGTTTGGAAACGTTGTGTGGTCACCGAGATTTGAAAAGGACAAAAATTTATTAGAGAATGTTCAGAGACATGCAACAAGGATAATTCCAGGCTTGAAGGGCAAGTCCTATGAAGAAAGATTAAAGATTATGAAGCTACCAAGCCTCAGTTATTGACGTCTGCGTGGGGACCTCGTTGAAGTATATGTACAAGTATACTCATGGTTTATACAAGGTCCCCGAAGGTTTACTAGAATTTGAAACAAGATACTAAAGGTGGAATTATAAAAACATTTGAGCGGGAAAAATTTGCGCAGGAAAAAAATTTAGGCTTTTAGCTAAGACTTGCGTACGAAAGTTTTGATAATGCCAAAATTAGGGTGTATTTACGTACCACAGAACTTTTTTGTCGTAAGTACAAAAAGTTACAAAGTTTTGATAATCCGGCTGCTGGCCTACACTTCAGCGCTGACATCACTATGTTAATAATGTTATGTTATATAAGGCAGCAAACACGCATACAAGTAAATAGACAAAAATTCAATATAAATGTTTTATGTTTTCTAGACGTTCCAGAGCATTCTCCGTCGAATAGTTCGATCGAATAATGCACTTACCCCCGGGCCTGATTAGAAATTTTTCTAAGTAAATTGACAAAAATTCGATAAAAAATTTGTATGTTTTCTGGACGTTTCAGAACATTCTTTATTGATTAGTTCGATCGAAAAATTCAATTTTCTTCGACCCTCATATGCTGGTGCGACGAAATTTTTCTAGGTAAATATGAAAATTTTATATGCAAAATTAAAAGCTATCGCGACGTTTCAGATGATTTGCAGCCTTTCATTTGTGTGAACCTGATCTGGCGGACCGGTTCGAGTTCGTCACTTGGTCCGTGTCCGGCGGACCGGTCAGGGTCCGGGTTTTAGCCAATACCTCCAATAAGCTATGTGTACTGGTCAATTTAATACCCCTCTAGAATTCCACACTGCTGGATGGGGTTATCTCACTTATCTGGAGCTTCTTTTGACAAGGAAGCATTCTACTCTGGTCTCTGATTCTGAACATGCAAACAAGAATCAGGGTGGCCCAGTGGTTAAAGTTCAGAGTACCAAGATTGGCGCAGAGAGGCGCGGGTTCGATCCCAGCTCTGTGCGCCAGTTTTTGGTCAGAATCGGCGAGGAGGCCGGGCAGTTAATTAAAGCACAGCAGAATTGTCTCTGTGAGTTGCGAGTTCGAGACCACAAAATGCTGTGAATGTTCGGCGATGTCAAGAATCGGCGACAGGCCTACGGCCTAATAAACGCTGAAACCGCTATTATTATTATTAATAAAAAACGTGACCCCCTATTCCATGGGCGGCACTCTGAAGGAAAATAGGAATAGTATGGTAAAAGGGGGAAAATTAACTCCCCTCACTGTCCTCACATGAGACAGTCACTGCCTAAATAATACAAGACTGTCTTAAATTTATTGACACCACATGGAGTGCTCTCATTACAAGCAACGCTGCCACATTTGTGTTGGAAAAAGTTTCAATCTAGGTTGTTAATTCCCACATGTGGTACTTAGTTTACTCATGGTTAGCAATGCAACCTTGAAAATAATAAAGACTATCAAATTATCAGGAGTCGTGAATTTCTTACACGTGTCTGTTATCTTTAATTCCTTGGATTTGCTCACTGATGCCTCGAGCAGTCCGTACCCCACGCGCTCATATTATGCGCGGTATAGGCAGAATAGGAGCGAGGGACCGACCGGCAGGCTCTAGCCGCTCAGGCTCGGATGGCGGCGTCGAGAACTTGTGGGAGTATTGTATTGTAGTCCGTTTTGATGTTGCATAAATGACCTTCGACAGGGCACTTGTTGCACCTGGATTTATCAAACGATCTTCAACGGGTTACTTAGTTTGAAATATATTGTTTCAAGGCAGTCTTGACCAGCTTTCAGAGATTATTTAGGCGTCCGGTACTCTTGATGTATTAACCCGTAGCTTTTGCAATGGCAAACTGGGTGTTCCGTGTGAAGTCTCCTCCACCCAGCAGGTCTCGCACTGTATGGGGGCCAACCCTACGGGGGTCCGCAGCACTTTCAAGTATTCTTCGGGCTTCAAGTGTAGTACACAATCAATAAGGAAGTGTTCAATGGTGTCCTCCACGTTGCAGTGGTCACACACTGGAGAGGGTGACATACCAAATCGATACAGATGGGCACCCAGGCCTGCATGGCGCAGACGGAGACGGGCCAGGCTGACAGCAGCCCTACGACTAGAGTCGGGAAAAACACCCATGGAAGAAAACCACCACCCATTGTAGTCAAGTGGACACC
Organism: Hyalella azteca; assembly: GCF_000764305.2. Taxonomy (NCBI): domain Eukaryota; kingdom Metazoa; phylum Arthropoda; class Malacostraca; order Amphipoda; family Hyalellidae; genus Hyalella; species Hyalella azteca. The sequence goes on from NW_025940205.1 coordinate 23,918, forward strand.
CTTCCCTGTTGCCCTTACATCGGTCATACAAGAGTCTAACCAGCACTCATGCAGTCCCCTTCGCAGGCAGCTCAGACGGTCTGATTGTTCGACATGTGAGAGTACACTGAAGTCAAGTGTGGCCCAGCTGTGCAACCCTGCCAGCCACCTAATTGCCACGAATACCAGCATGGCCTTTTACCCAGTGCCCACTGCAGGGTAAGGGTGGATAGCTAGAGGTCAGCATAGCCCAAGTCCACAGTGCGATACATATACCTTCCCCATATACCTTCCCGAGCGTAACGCAGCCGGGCATCTTCACGGCTTACGGACAAATAGCGCCCACCACAACAGCGCCGTTCAGTCACAGCACTGGTTCACAGCGCCGGAGCACAACTGGCCGGAGCGCAACAGGCCCTACCGCAACAGCTTTCAGCATGTTTAGCATGCTGAAAGCTTTCAGCAACAGCTATAGCTTTCCAGCATGTTTAACTTCGCATGTTTGCATGCCCATAACTGCTACCCTCATCACCTTTAGTAGAATACGTGCAAACTCACCTTATACTATTTTCAATTTTTTATACTTTCTAATAGTTCTCTTTATGAGCACTCTTGCTATGGTTTCTTTCCCTGGAAACAAATAGGTACGTTCTCAGTTGATGATTTATTCTGATTTAGTGCGCTATATTAGAATATTTTGGAACATAGATTTCCGCAGTAACTGGAACCTCTGATTTATCGTCTCCCTGTTGGTGTCTGCGGTCAACTTCGTTTGGACGTTCTAATAAAAGTTTCATCGTCTCTTTTCATTTGTACCCAAATTCAATATAATTCTTATCTATTTGTCAGTCACGGGCTTCTCTCATTTCAATCCTGTGTACTTGCATGAATCCATTTTTCTAGCAGAACTCCTAATTTGCCGCGACGTCTGACCCGGAAAAAAACCGAGGTTGGCTTGACGCCTGCCGAAGACCACCATAGGCTGTGCGTCGAACCAGCCCTCGGTCGAACGGCCACTCGTCGAAGTACGATAAATTTTGGAACAGAACTATGCTATCTGAAACCTAACCTCGGATGCGGTAAACGTAAAATTACGTAATTAAACTACGCACGGAAGTCATATTCGATCCGCGGCCTGGTGGTGCACGGCAGGTTTTATGCAAGGCAGGAGGAGGACAAAACCGAGTGGTTCACGGCTGATTGGTGCATGTCCGGAGAAATCCAAGGCGTTCGATTCAGGGTTTATTGGTGCACAAAATTGGTGGTGCACGGCTGCGCTGCCGGCTTGACGCAGCTGAGGCGTAGTAGGACCGTGTGTAAGCGTCAGATCACCATGCTGCTTTAATTAATTAAGAAGCTGGAAGAATCGCCTGAATCAGCAGTGAGTTCTGCTGTTGCATCCATTAAAGATCTCTTGTCAAACGTAAAATCATTCGACGAACAAATTAAATGACATCTTGGCTTTGCATGAAGACTCTTCAGATTTTTCCGAGGAATTTGATAATGAACTTGAGAGTCAGAGTGCCAGACCGTTAGTTTGGGAGAATGTAGTGGTCTTTGATGGATAATTTGCGGGTTATCTTCAGCCCAGTAACGAAAATTTTGCTTATTTACAGTCCCACTGAGGTGAAAATGCGCCTCATCACTGCAGAAGAACGCTTCGTCGGGAGCAATCTGTTCAAGCATGTTCTCACACATATTTCGGCGGCTGGCAATGTGTGCTTCGTTCAATTGTTGGACCCTATTCATTTTGTAGGGATTGAAATGCAAATCCCTATGCAGAATCCTGCTCAAACTGCGTGAGGAGATTCCCAACGCAACGGCATGCCTTGGTGCAGAACGTCTTGCGAGTGAATGACTGCTGCTCGCACCCTCGACATTTTCTGGTGTTCTGATGGACCTGCGTCGGCCATGTGTATCTTGTCTTAGTGTGCTACCAGTTGCATCCAACTGCCTTATCCAGGACCGAATTGTGTTCTGGGGCCGGATTATCAAAACATGCTAAGTATACGTAGCCGCTAACGTTTAGCGTAAGTACAGCTAAGTAGACGTGACTCTACTGAGTGTTATTATCGAAACATTTGAGCGGGAAGCTACGTACAAAAATTTGTGCATAACTGTACGCCTGCTCGGAGGTGTCGTAAGCGGAGTTACGTACAAATTTTGAGTGTTGAAGCAATATGAGACTATTAATTTACTAGCAGCAAGTTGAATTGTAATAGATTTTTTTTGCCCTGATTGCAAGAAATTTTGATGAATGATCACAACAACAAGTGCATTGCTATTTGGATAACGTCACACTTATTTCTCCATATGCACCCTAGTCAGTCTACGCTGATGCCGCTGACACGGCACAACCTCCTTCCATCCACGCGCTCTGCGCACTGAGTCGACAGGAGTCAGGAGCTAGGAAGTTAGAAACAGCAAATTCAAAGCCTCTGATTGGTCAGTTAGTTGTATGGTTTCGATAATACCTTTTCAGATGAGTCATGCGTAAGACAGTTTTGTTAATGCCAAATTTTGACTGACTTACGCCATACGTAACTTTTTGAACGTAAGTACGAAAAGTTACGTGAACTTAGCGAAGTTTCGTTAATCTTGTAGTGACTCGATCACATCTCGCACTAGCATTTCTCTCGAATGTCATAATTAATTGTATTAAACCTTTAAACTCGTGATTATCGACCTCTGTAACGATATCTTACTTAATTATCATGATCTCGATTACGTATTTCGGATTTCATCAATTTCACCTTTAAACCATTATAAAATATACAGTAGTTAATCATCAATTTTCGAGTACGAATAACACTCTTGTAATAACGGAATGATGAAGTTTAGTAAATGTCGAAAATATTTTGTTACATCGTACTTAAAAGAATATTGTGAAAATTTCGTAAGAACGCCAGTGGAGAACCATCTGCCAATCGCGCATTGTTTAGCTAAGTCATTTTCTAGACGACGCCGTGGTGTTAACATCTGGTCCGGACTCCGGGGTAAGAGGCTCAGCCGATCATTAAATTTAAATTTAGCCAATTGTAATTAAATATTTCAAAGTGTAACCGTGAGAACTATATCATGGCTTGCTCTCAATATTTCTAAATGTTTTCTGCTGCTTTGTGTCAGTGTTATGCTTAGTAAACTTTCTGAATCAAAGTCAGATAGCTATTCAACCTCAAAATATCGAATAACCATTGTACTCATATCTTTAAACATTATTCCATTTTTGTTTATGTCATGTTTGTACACAGGTGTTGGTCGTGCCGTCATTCTTCATCCCATCAATAAACATACTAAACCTTTGGATTCTTACTCAATACTCAAGCCCCACGTGATGCCTATATACTACAAACAATAGGGAGAGGATGAGGAACAGCTGTTACCACTTATATATATCACAATTCACACTTCTTAAACTGCCCTCACTCCTAAATCCCTAAAGTGGCGACCCCTATGCTATGAACACCCAACTGTGATCTGTGAACCAACTTCTCACTGTGAAATAAAATCCAACCTTGCCGACCAACACCCCGGAAGAAAAAACCCCTAGGGCCCAATCAAAAATTATTTCAACACCCCGGAAGAAAAAACCCCTAGGGCCCAATCAAAAATTATTTCAACACCCAGAATTCTAACGGCCAGACCAGAATCTTCATTATCCTACTCACAATTTTGTTGCTTAACCTATCTGCCTACCTATAATATTCTTCATGCAATCTGATCCTGGCAAATCTGAATAATTCAACCTTTTCACAATTCACAAGATACTTTCCCAGTTTCCCTTGTTATTTATACACTCAAGATTCAAGAAACATCATCTCATCACCCTTCTCAAGTGTCCTGCCTAGAAAAGATCAGCACGTGGAACTTCAACTCTCCAGGGTCAAGACCAGACTGAAAAGGAAGGCACAACAAACATCAGCACCTGAAACTTCAAACTCTCAATATCAGCAGCCTGAACATAAGCAGTGAGTGAGTGAAATTCTATACAATTTTAGTGAAACCGGTGCAGAAATAATTTTTCTCATGCAGTACTGTATTGAGATCGGTGTTGCCATCCTCAGAGTGTATACTGTGTATTCATATTGTCTCGCAGCATTGTTAATCTCTAAAATTCAAGTAACAAAAATTTTGTGAAAACTTGCTGCTAATCTTCAAAATTGCCCCCGAGTGTAAGCTGCCAATCTGTGAAAATTGCCTCTGAAAAGTTGATAATCTAAAATTTCCTCTGAAATGTGAAATTGGCTATTACCTAACTGTGAAAAAGTGACTGAAACATTTTTTTAAATGGCATCATTTATTACAATTGCATGTCGAGTGAAACTGAAAATGCATCTCGAGTTCTATCTATGGACCATCCACCCGCCTAAACTGTGTACACTGAGAGAAATGGGTGGGTCTGGATGACCCACTTAGGTGAGTCATGGCCCGTCCCAAAACTGATCTACTTCCTTGATTCACTTTTGGCTTTTGTGGGTCATATTGACCCACTTCTGGACCTTTAACTATTTGCCATGACTCACTTCTGCTCGCTCTCCTACTGCACTTGGACCGAATTTTACTTCTGAGTCTCACTCAAGCCCCACGTGATGCCTATATACTACAAACAATAGGGAGAGGATGAACTTGTATATCTCAATTCACCATACTTAAACAGACCTACTGTCCTCCCCCTAAAATATAAAGGGTCGGATTGTTCATCGAAATTTTACAAAAAGCTCTTAGGTTGGGTTAAGTCAGCCAAGTTCCTTTTTTTAGATAGCATTTTGATCTAAAAGGAACCTGGGCGAACCAACCCAACCTGCGAGTTGGCGTTAGGTTGTGATCTCTCGATGTGGCAATGTATCTCCAGGTTTATGGACAAAGAAGACGAAAATGTTACCCGTTGCAGTGCAACGGGTAACATTTTCGTCTTCTTTAGCCGTTGCAGTGCAACGGGTTAGGCATTTTTAGCGCGATTTTTGGGTCGGAAAAAAATCGGTTTTCCGATGCCGACCGCCAAAAATGGATTTCAGATTCGTAATCTACACCCCAAAAAACATATAATTAAAAAAAAAAACACCTTTTTTTTTGGATGTAGTTAATCTGCAATAATACCCATATAATTAAAAAAAAAAACACCCTTTTTTTGGATGTAGTTAATCTGCAATAATACCGGATTATTTGTCGCATAACTGAATGTACCGATTTGATATTTTCTAGGCTATTTGCCTCACCATTGCCGTTATAATCATTCGAATGTGTAGCAAAGACGCCGTTCTGTTTTCTTCGACACAATCTCATAGAAAAAATTTTAAGGGATACTACTCCGTTCTCCGCTTACAGCCTCATCAAGCCTTACTGCTTCCTGGCGAGTGCCGACATGCGTTTCTTTCAGTCTCCTTTAATTTGAAGCATTTTAGGTAATTTTAAGATATTGTCATCTAAAGTTTATCTCTAATCTCATCATTTCAGGTACCGTAATCGTAGGCCAAGCCCAACCGCAGTCGTTGGCACTAATCGTAAACAAAACCCAACCCAGCGTTGGCACTGTCATACTAGTAATCAATTTCAAGCCCAACCCCGCGTTGGCGCTATTATCGGAATCGAATCCCAACCGAGCGTTGACGCTATAACTGTAATTGAAGCCCAACTCAGCGTTGGCAAATTTAAGCATAAGAAATTAAACGTCAACATATCTGGCCTAACTAATTGAAGCTCAGAAATCTTAAACGTAATTATCGTCAACTTTGTCGTCTCTTCTTCTCGCCTGCCAAAACCACCTCGTGTGAGTAACAAATGAAATATCGCGGCCATGCCTACATAAACAATTCCTGTCATGTCAGTTGTAATTTTGTTATCGAGAAGTCAAATAAGAACGTTCATCTATCCTATAACGTTCAGTACTAAACAATATCTAAAGTCTAAACAATGTGAGTCTACCTCCTGCTTAGTTTAAGTTTCATGTATGTCTATCTCGACCTATTAACTCATATTAAATCTTATTTCCAGCTTACGTCACTCAGCTTACGTCACTCAAGTAAATGAAATAAACGGGAGAAAAAGCAAGTCAACTTTTCCCTACCCCGTTGAGCCCGCACACGTTTGTGTCACAATCACTCTGTCTCTCACTCCTTCATCCGCCCACTTAATAACATAACATAATGATGTCGGCGCTGAAATGTAGGCCTGATGTGGCCTGTCGCCGATTCTTTTCCTTTTCGTGCCTTGTTCATAAATCTAAACTCGTATCATTTGATCGGATCTTTTCATGAATGGCGATAGTTTGAAGTAGCTACTAGACTTCCACCGGGTTCGATAAGGAGCTAGGCAATTCCACATGTCGGTGATTCGAAGCGAGAAAAAATTTTGTCGCGTGGAGAAGTTGCAGCGTAATTTTTTTAGCTTATAGCCGTGGCCCCTGGTGTTGGTTCTTGTTTCAAATTCTAGTAAATATTCAATCCTCACTCCATCTTCCCCAAGCGCCGACTCTTTCATGTCTTTCATAGCCGCTACAATCTCTTCTCTTTCAGGCACTTCATTCAGTCGATCATTTACCTCTTTCGCTCTTTCACACTCTCGCAGGTCAGTCGCACCATTTACCGCCCGTAAATGGTGCACCATTTACCGCCCGCCCGTAAAAATAGAAAACAAAGATAATCTTTATCTCTTGGAGGCAGGTGGAAATTGTAGAACATGTGTTCTGCAGAGAGACCGTATTCGCCGTCTCTAAATCTATGCATCCCGCCTTTAAGCCGATTTTTTCATCTGGACCCTTGGATATTGATTGATTCAGACTAGCTCCGCGATGCTGCGCCGGGAGCCGTGCTGTCAAACCCGAGACGCACCCTGTTTTTCTTCGGATGTTTGACGGGAGACACAGGCAGCCACCAAGCCTCTCTCAGGAGGTTCTCGCTCTTCGTCAGGGACTGGCGCAACATGGCCGGCCTCGAAGCTTTTAATCATGGCTCTCTAGGCACTGATCCAGGATTTCTGAGAGCGCTTCATTCTCATCAAAGTATTGACCGTTCTATAAGAGACTGCGACTTTATTATTCGGGAATCGCGGGTCGGACGAATAAAATGGCAAAGGCATCGTCAGGTTACCGTAGTGTTCGTGTACGTCAACGCCGACATTATTTCCTTAAATTTGCGATCATTGCGGGAAGAGCTAGAAGGGTCATCGTCCGCATGTTCCTCATAACAGTCTGTCAGCATCGCCAGATTTTGTTCTTAGCATTCCATCACTGGTAGCTTACGGGCGTATATAATGCTCATGATCCACGCTAATCCTTCAGCACCGCAGCTGTGCTGGCAGTGTTTGCGTGGCAAATGGATTAGCAAATGGAAAACATTTGACGTAGCACTTTGTCTCTACCAGGTTTCCGCAGTCGCGTCCTAATAGAAATAGAAGACTGGTGCGAGCATGATTGAACTAATACAAGGTTGACCCACGCGCAGCTGCGCCTTGAAGATGTCATTTGTTATTCCACCCGCGATGTCACCTTGGTCGTTGTGACGTCTACTTGGCACGTTACCGAGGGATTCAAACTGATTTGTAACAACTGTTTTGCTTAAAATATGACTAGTTCCAGTCTATAAATTTTTTGGGCCATTTTAATGAGGTAAATTTTTTTCATGGTTGCACTAATACAAGGTTTCCCCGGTGCAGCTGCGCCTTGCGGATATCATTTGTTATTCCAACTGTGACGTCACCTTGGCTCTTGTGACGTCACAAGATCTGACGTCATCTGACGTGTGACGTCAGATTTGAATGAAATTCTGAATATACATTCCTAACTCCCAAGTTTTTTCCATTTCACCTTCATTCGTGATTTAAATAGCAATATTTGCTTAAATTTGCAGGGATCAAAAGAAATTACTTCTAAACTACTGAACAGATTTGAACGAAACGTATATGAATACCTAACAGCCAAAAAGTGATAATAATTTGTGAATAAATCAGTTGTCAAGGGTTATGGTTCGTAAATATTTCGGATGGATGCAAAACAATAAGTGAACGCCAAAGTATTTATCAACAAATAATTAAAGATAAGTATCAAAGGTCAATTAATTAAAGTAAGGACGCAACGCTATACAAAATAAAGAGGGAAGCACAGAAATAGAAAACGTGATCAGCTAAGTTACGTCTTCATGCAATTACGCCACACGAAAGTCGCTACGTGCACTTAGCGATGTTTTGATAATATAATCCGGCCCCAGAGCTTGTGGGACGGGAGGTTCGGCCACATAGGCCCGACATGTCAAAAGAGTGATTAGTTAAATAAGCAAGGCTTGCCTGGACATAATCCAGTGTGGAAGAATGGGATCTAAATTTAGCAGAGAGCCTAGCGTGGAAGTCAGTATCGGGATGAAAGACAAAGTGTTCAATAAAACTGGATCTCATGCCCTCACACGACTCTCCTAATTTTTAACTAAAATTAAGGGTATGTGCTTACCCGAATGGCAATTATTGCAATACTCAAATCAACAGAGGTTACAACATACTAACACTAACTAAAAAATTCTGAAGAACTAGTATATACGAACAACAAAACTACTAAGAAGCAAGACGAACGAAACGCGTAACAAAGTTGATCGGAGTTAAAGAAGTTACTCTTCGAGTAACGGCTGAGTAAATGGCTCAGCCTATAAGGGCCCAGCTAATGAGACGGCTGTTGCTTCTCTTAAACTTGTTCAAGTAAACGACAGGAAACTGTCGTTCCCAAAATAAATTTCTTTTTATTAATCATTTGTACGATTTTAATATATCACCATACGACTCACTTCTATTTACGAGGTAGCACGCATTGTGTAGTCGCGCCATGCACATTGCGTTTGGACTTTTGATGCCTATGAGCTGCGCGAGTGAAGCGGGTCGCCTGCCGAAGACCACCACTGCCCTGGATGTAATGGACCATCATGATTCCTGCCTTCCGGGACGTAACCTTCAGCACTTCAAGCCGTCCGTATCGGGTCGCCTGCCGAAGACCACCACTGCCCTGGATGTAATGGACCATCATGATTCCTGCCTTCCGGAACGTAGCCTTCAACACTTCAAGCCGTCCGTATCTAGGCCGTGGGTCGGTCGAACCAGCCCTCGGTCGAACGGCCACTTGTCGAAGAACGATAAATTTTGGAACAGAACAATGCTATCTGAAACCTAACCTCAGATGCGGTGAACGTAAAATTACGTAATTTAACGATGCCTGGAAGTCATATTCGATCCGCGGCCTGGTGGTGCACGGCAGGTGGTGGTCAAGGCCGGAAGAGGACAAAGCCGAGTGGTGCACGGCTGATTGGTGTAGGTCCGGAGAGATCCAAGGCGTTCGATTCAGGGCTTATTGGTGCACAAAATTGGTGGTGCACGGCTGCGCTCCCGAGTGAAGCTGGTCGTGATCGACGCTCGTGGACTCAGCGTTTTCAGATGGTATATTTCTATACCAGTTTTCACAAACCTAGTATTTTCAGAAGGTGTCTGGTATGAATATTATAGATCTGGTATTCTGGTATATTTCCCTGAATCGGGTATTTTTATGGCATTTTTTGACTTGCTGCATATTTACTGCATTAAGTTCCACCTCAGAAGTTTGAACTTTCTCCGGCGTAGGCGTGAATTATATAGATTACCTTTAGAGCGGCGCGACTAGAGGTTTCCCGCCATTTTTGGAACCGCAAGTTTACCGCTTGATGAAATAACCTCAATCTAATGGTTAATATTTAAGAAAAGTGCTAAGTGCAATATAAGCACGAGAGTGATGATCCTTGATTGATTACTGATCAGTGATGATATGGCCTAGGACGAGTGAGGTTGTCGAACCGATCTCTGTGACGCAAGCTCAACCATTTTTGCTTGGTGGTTTTGAATTCTGGAGTGTCACTTGAATTCTGGGGTCGCTTCAATATTTCACTGATCTTGAAAATCATCATCCATTCATGGAACTGGCTGCCTACTGCATCACTGGTCTACTTTGACCTGTCTCCAATGCATTCGTGGTGCAAGTGTTTTCACAAAGTGTTAATCTCAAGGATTAACGTCTAAGGCAAATTGCCTTAGACTAGGAAGGTATTTCATTACTTGGTTCGATTTCTATAAGGTATTTCGCTCGTTATGTTATGTAATATAATATTTTCTGAGCATTTAAAAGTTTAGATAAATTTATAAGATTGGCTTTCAATATTCATTTTAGTCTTGCAGTGACTACATAATCTTTCTACTGCAGAAATGGGTTTGCAATAAATTCATTTTCATCAGCTATGTATAAATATTTGTAGGAGCCATCCTTACTAGTAGTTACATGACCGAGCGCATGGCGCCATTTTCCATAAACAGCTTAAATTATAGTTTACCAACCATTTACCCCAAATCTTACCCAACAAAATTACCAATTACCCCTGATCCTTCAATATTATTACGAACAATTACCCCGAATCTGCATAAACAGCTTAACAGGGTACCGAT